>NC_034185.2:37979270-38025797 GCF_002021735.2 Oncorhynchus kisutch
CTGACTCATTAAATGACGACATGTTGTGGTGGATGTTCCTCTCTAAAGGGAGAAGAGAAAGTAGTTACAATGAGAGAGAGAGAGAGAGAGAGAGAGAGAGAGAGAGAGAGAGAGAGAGAGAGAGAGAGAGAGAGAGAGAGAGAGAGAGAGAGAGAGAGAGAGAGAGAGAGAGAGAGAGAGAGAGAGAGAGAGAGAGAGAGAGAGAGGGCAAGAGAGAGAGAGAGAGAGCGAGAGAGGGCAAGAGAGAGAGAGCGAGAGAGGGCAAGAGAGAGAGAGAGAGAGAGAGCGAGAGAGAGAGAGAGAGAGAGCGAGAGAGAGAGCGAGAGAGAGAGCGAGAGAGAGAGCGAGAGAGAGAGCGAGAGAGGGCAAGAGAGAGAGAGGGCAAGAGAGAGAGAGGGCAAGAGAGAGAGAGAGAGAGAGAGCGAGAGAGCATCTGAAAAGCGCCATACTCCAACTAACCCGCATAGCGCTGGAAGTTCTACAAAAAGCTTTAAGTTGACCACGGCAAAAAGCTTTAAGTTGACCACGGCAAAAAGCTTTAAGTTGACCACGGCAAAAAGCTTTAAGTTGACCACGGCAAAAGCTTTAAGTTGACCACGGCAAAAAGCTTTAAGTTGACCACGGCAAAAAGCTTTAAGTTGACCACGGCAAAACACACAAAACCAATTGATTCAGCATAACCGGAATTGGAGGCTACCTTCTGCGACGTCGAAGCTCTGGAACTTGACAGGCTGTGCGTAGTTGACCATAGCAGAGAGGTAGGGGTGGATGTTGGTGGTGGCTCCTACGTACGTGTACGAGGCAATCAGAGCCTCCTCGTCATCCGTCGTCTCGCCAGTCTACACAGGAGCAGAAAACACACAGCCGTTTTACACGCTAACACACAACTCTGTTGTCTCCCAGTCCCCACTATGTACACAGGGAAGCCTCGAGTCTGAATATAAAATGAAGTCATTATAAAGCACAACGCTAGTTACACTCTCGTGATCAATACATGCATTCCCTGTCCAGAGAAAGAGCTTTACAAGAGCTACAGGTTAGAGAGAAGGCGACACGCTCCACGGTAAGGGAGAGGTTAGTAAAGAGAGAAAAGGGGGGGCAGCTGAACCGACTCGCACACCTTCTTGTTGTTGTTATCCTCAGACGCCTCGGAGATGTCTGTGGCGTCTGTTGCTTCTGTGGCCTCAGACATCTCTGTCGGATCCTCCTCCACCACCTGAACACACAACAATAGTAAATTATAAACCATGGTGAAACACGCTGCGCCATGGGGTGACTCGTTTACTGTTCTATTTAGGCTGGTAACCAGTTTATCATAGCAATAAGGCACCTTGGGGTTGGTGGTATATGGCCAACGTACCACGGTGAAGTGCTGTCATCCAGGCACTCCACCTCGCGTCGTGTGGCATATTATCTAATATACCACACCCCTTCGGGCCTCATTGCTTAAAGATACAAGGCCTTCAGAAAGTATTCACATCCCTTGACCTTTTCCAGGTTTTGTTGTGTTTCAGCCTGAATATAACATTTATTCATTTTAGATTTTGTGTCACCGATCTACAGTTATTCCCCCATAACGTGAGAGTGGATACGGAAATATGGATACGGAAATATATATATATATATATGGTACAAATGTGCCTTGAATTCGAAATAAATTGCAGACAGTGTCACCAGCAAAGCACCCCCACACCATCACACCTCCTCTTCCATGCTTCACGGTGGGGCCCACAGATGCGGAGATAATCCGTTTTCCTACTCTGCGTCTCAAACTAAAAATCTCAAAGGACAGATTTCCACTGGTCTAATGTCCATTGCTCGTGTTTCTTGGCCCAAGCAAGTCTCTTCTTCTTATTGGTGTCCTTTAGTAGTGGTTTCTTTGCAGCAATTAAACCATGAAGGCCTGATTCACGCAGTCTCCTCTGAATAGTTGATGTTGAGATGCGTCTGTTACTTAGCATTTATTTGGGCTGCAATTTCTGAGGCTGGTAACTCTAATGAACTTATCCTCTGCAGCAGAGGTAACTCTGGGTCTTCCTTTCCTGTGGCGGTCCTCATGAGAGCCAGTTTCATCATAGCGCTTGATGGTTTTTGTACTTGATTGACCTACCTTAATGTCTTAAAGTAATGGTGGACTGTCGTTTATCTTTGCTTATTTGAGCTGTTCTTGCCATAATATGGACTTGTTTTTTTTATCAAATAGAGCTATCTTCTGTATACCACCCCTACCTTGTCACAACACAACTGATTGGCTTAAACACATTAAGGAAAGAAATTCCACAAATGAACTTAAGGGACACCTGTTAATTTAAATGCAATCCAGGTGACTACCTCATGAAGCTGGTTGAGAGAATGCCAAGAGTGAGCAAAGCTCAAGGCAATGGGTGGCTAATTTGAAGAATCTCAAATAGAAAATAAATGTTTGATTTGTTTTACACTTTTTGGTTACTACATTATGTGCTATTTCATTCTTCAATGTAGAAAATAGTAAAAATATAGAAAAACCCTTGAATGAGTAGGTGTTTCCATACTTTTGACTGGTACTGTATATCTTTTACAAATAACTGACAGAGTGAAAAGAAGGAAGCCTGTACAGAATAAACATATTCCAAAACATCCTGTTTGCAACAAGGCACTCAAGTAAAACTGCAAACAAATGTGGCAAAGAAATGACATTTTTGTCCTGAATTCAAAGCATTATGTTTGGAGTATCACACTTCATATTTTCAAGCATGGTGGTGGCTGTATCATGTTATGGGTATGCTTGTCATCTGCAAGGACAAGGGAGTTTTTTTTTAGGATAAAAAGAAACAGAATGGAGCTAAGCACAGGAAAAATCAGAGAGGAAAACCTGATTCAGTCTGCTTTCCACCAGACACTGGGAGACAAATCCACCTTTCAGCAGGACAATAACCTATAATGCTTGGCCAAATACTGTTCAAACGTTTGGGTCACTTAGAAATGTCCTTACATGAAATGAGTTGCAAAATGAATAGGAAATATAGTCAAGACGTTGGCAAGGTTATAAATAATGATTTTTAACTGAAATAATAATTGTGTCCTTCAAACTTTGCTTTCGTCAAATAATCCTACATTTGTAGCAATTACAGCCTTGCAGACCGTTGGCATTCTTCTTGTCAATTTGTTGAGGTAACCTGAAGAGATTTCACCCCCATGCTTCCTGAAGCACCTCCCACAAATTGATTTGGTTTGATGGTCACTTCTTACATACCATATGGTCAAGATGCTCCTTCAACAGCTCAATAAGGTTAAGATCCGGTGACTGTGCTGGCCACTCCATTATATTAGAGAATACCAGCTGACTGCTTCTTCCCTAAATAGTTATTGCATAGCTTGGAGCTGTGCTTTGGGTCACTGTCCTGTTGTAGCAGGAAATTGTCTCCAATTATAAGGGCCGTCCACAGGGTACGGCATGGCATTGCCAAATTGAGTGATAGCCTTCCTTCTTCAAGATCCCTTTTACCCTGTACAAATCTCCCACTTTACCACCACCAAAGCACCCCCAGACCATCACATTGCGTCCACCATGCTTGTCAGATCTTTTCAGCATCTGAAAAGCATCTTTTCTGCATCTCACAAATGTTCCTTTGTACAGCGTCTGTTCTTTGGCCCATCTTAATCTTTTCTTTTTATTGGCCATTCTGAGATATGGCTTTTTCTTTGCAACTCCGCCTAGAAGGCCAGCATCTCGGAGTCGCTTCTTCACTGTTGACGTTGAGACTGGTGTTTTGCGGGTACTATTTCATGAGGCTCCTAGTTGAGGACTTATGAGGCATCTGTTTCTCAAACTAGATACTCTAATGTACTTGTCCTCTTGCTCAGTTGGGCACCGGCGCCTCCCACTCCTCTTTCTATTCTCGTTAGAGACAGTTTGCGCTGTTCTGTGAAGGGAGTAGTGCACAGCATTGTATGAGATCTTCAGTTTCTTGACAATTTCTCGCATGGAATAGCCTTCATTTCTCAGAACAAGAATAGACTGACGAAAGAAAGAAAGTTTTGTTTCTGGCCATTTTGAGCCTGTAATCGAACCCACAAATGCTGATGCTCCAGATACTCATCTAGTCTAAAGAAGGACAGTTTTATTGCTTCTTTAATCAGAACAACAGTTTTCAGCTGTGCTAACATCATTGCAAAAGGGTTTTCTTATGATCAATTAGCCTTTTAAAATGATAAACTTGGATTAGCTAATACAATGTGCCATTGGAACACAGGAGTGATGGTTGCTGATAATGGGCCTCTGTACGCCTATGTAGATATTCCATACAAAATAGTTTCCAGCTACAATAGTCATTTTACAACATTAACAATGTCTACACTGTATTTCTGATCAACTTGATGTTATTTTAAATGGACAAAAAAGTTGCTTTTCTTTCAAAAACAAGGACATTTCTTAGTGACCCCAAACTTTTGAACCGTAGTGTATAAACTGGAGTTGCTTACCAAGATGACGTTGCATGTTCCCGAGTGGCCTAGTTACAGATTTGACTTAAATCTGCTTGAAAATCTATAGCAAGACATGAAAATGGCTGTCCAGCAATGATCAACAACCAACTCGACAGAGCTTGAAGAATGTAAAAAAGAATAATGGCCAAATATTGTACAACACAGGTATGCAAAGTTCTTCAGATACTTACCCAGAAAGACTCTCAGCTGTAATCACTGCCAAAGGTGATTCTAACATTTATTGACTCAGGGGTTTGAATACTTATCTAATCAATATATTAGTGCTTTATTAGCCATTAATTAAAGAAAAAATTATTCCACTTTGACATTACAGAGTATTTTGTGTAGATTTTTGACAAACAATTACAATTAAATCCACTTTGTAACACAACGGAAAGTGGAAAAGTCAAGGGCTGTGATTACGTTACGTAGGCACTGTACTACAGACCAAAATATACTCCAGTATATCTACACAATGTATCTCAGTCATCACCTGAACACACAACTGAACACAGACTCTTTTTTGGGGGGGTCATAGGTTACAGTCTTAGCTAAAAAAAATAAAAAAAATATATTCACAAAATGTCTACCTTTTTGATGCTGTTGTCCCTCTCCCTCTCCTCTCCGTCTTTGTTCACACTGTCGCTGACACTGACACTGGTGCTGAGGCTGTTCTCTTCACTAGGTTCCTCTGATGTACACGTCTTCAAGTCAGGAATCACATCCTTCACGTCACCTAGAGCTACAGATACAGGAACACACTGTTACCCTCCAACACACGACGTTCAAAACAGCCCCCCCCCCCCGGAGAGAAAAATGTGAAGCTTTAAAAGTGAATGTCCTGCAATTCTCCACATTCTGCCATGACTTATGTGACATTCATATAATATCTGAATGGGGGCACCCTGGAGGTCAGGGCCACTGGGTTCGTGCCTTGCGTGCCTGGTCAGTAATTCAACCATGATTACTAGAAGGTTTAGATAGCTGGCAAGACTGAAAAAAAATAGCTTACAATCTATAAAATGTTAGCTGACGTGGGCTAATTGAGTGACTGTCAGTGACTGACATAACAAGAGAAATGCTGCTGATGCACTAACCCATTTCAAAATTGCACACTGTGTATTTCTGCTATCCTAACCAACGGCAAGCTGAGACCCCCGTTGACTTCCTAAGCGGCAGCTTACGTCTACACTCTTAGAAAATGAAGGGTTCCAAAATGGTTCTTCAGCTGTCTCCACAGGAAAAATATTTTTGGTTCCAGGTAGAACCCCTTTGGGTTCCATGTAAAAACCCTCCGTGGAAAGGGCTCTACATACAACCCGAGAGGTTTCTACCTGGAACCAAAAGGATTCTACCAGGATCCAAAAAGGGTTCTTCAAAGGGTTCTCTCCTATGGGGACAGCCGAAGAACCCTTCAGGTTCTAGATAGTATAGGAACAACACTGGTCAAAGACACACACCTACTCCAGTCAACCGACTCATAATTGCCTGAATATCTCAGCATCCAAAGTGACCACACACCAGCACAAAAAGAAGAAGAACAGGCATACACACACACACACACACACACACACACACACACACACACACTCACCGTTCTCCACATCTTCCTCTGTCTCTGCTCCTAGTAAGATGGCTGGTGTGTTGGTCTCTCCTGCCTCCATGTGCTTCTTAAAAGACTCTAACTGCTCTGCAGAACACACACACACACACACGCAACAACAGAACTCAGCATAGTGTAAGTCAATCCAAAAACAACATGCAGAATGACTCAGAACAGGCAGGTCCAGCAGTAGCGACATCTGCGTGAAACTAAGGGATATAAAATGAATCTTTGCATGAAGTTAACAGCCATATGAAAGACGAGACTGTCGCTGTCAACGTACTCTGTTCCACCTCGGGTTTCAAGCGTTTGTTTTTGATGAGGATTTTGCGTTTGAGATCGTTGGGAGAAGGCAAGGGACGACCCGCCTCAACCTGGCAACAACAGCAAACATTACGTTTATTTTGACTCAAGACATTTGCAGTAAATGGTTCACTTTCTGTAGCATGGAAATATTACATCCACATTGTTTACCATGTCCAGTCATCCACGGTACTGATACAGATATGGACACTGTAGATAAGAAACAGACAGGTATAGATATATAGTGTGGACTCACAGGGAATCCCTCAAGGGGATGCCTCAGTAGGTATTCTCCAAAGATCTCCTCACAATAGCGAGCCATCTTATACTGCTGGGGTTTACTGAAACACACAGGATTTTTTGTTGTTGTCATTAAATCAAATGCAATAATAGTTACATGTCATTTCGATCAGATGTACAGGAATAAATGATAACATTGCCATGTGCAAAGTTGTCCAAAAAATATTCGGGATCACTACGACATCCTACCTGCAGTGGTTTTCAAATGACAGGATCACGGGATACTCAGACGTCACAAAGGCAGTTTCCCTGATGGCTGAGATCACGTCCTTTATGACGGGGGAAACAATAACATGGGGATTGATGTTGAAAATCGCCCTGGATCCATTACTGATCATTCTCCTTAAGTCTCTCTGGATGCGAGTGTCTGATCAATAACTACAGTGGAACTTTCGAATGTAGCTGCAGGTTGCAATTAGATGCAGTATCAATCTATCAACACAAGAGGGCAGACTTGCCATATGTAATGAATACAACATTCTGACTAATCGTCTCCATTCTTGGAGTGAGTGTGTGTGTGTGTGAGTGTGCGTGTGTGTGTGTGTGTGTGTGAATGTGAGTGTGCGTGCATGCATGAGTCTGTGTATGTACCTTGAAGAGGATGTCAGTACACATGGCCTTGCCATGAGTGATGATAGGCTCCTGGTCTTCTCCTTTCCCATCCCAGCAGTCCAGCTCTACACACCTGACACAAATACAAAAACAGTTTACACACATTATATAAAACACACACACACACACACACACACACACCCTCTCCACCCCTACCTGCAGCCGGAGAGCAGCACCTGTCTGTACATCTCCACGGAGGACTTCCCTCCGAACTGCCTCCCGTTCAGGTAGGTGTTGTGGGAGGATGCGATGAAGTAGTGGGCCAGAGGCTGTTCCATGTCCTGGTACAGCTCCAGACAGTCCAGGAACACCGGGGCATTCTCATCTGACATCAGGTACCTGCAGAAGCCATCGCTGGACATACGGCCTGGGGGAGAGGAGCAGGGGGGGGAGGGGAGAGGAGGGGGAGGAGCAGAGGGGGAGGGGAGAGGAGCAGGGGGGAGTGGAGAGGATCAGATGGGGAGGGGAGAGGAGGGAGAGGAGCAGGGGGGAGTGGAGAGGAGCAGAGGGGGAGGGGAGAGGAGGGAGAGGAGCAGGGGGGAGTGGAGAGGAGCAGGGGGGGAGGGGAGAGGAGGGGGAGGAGCAGAGGATGTTTAACATACACTCTTCGACTTCATTTTTCCTCAACTCTCACACAACCAACATGTGGGTACATTAGTATGAGGGAGGTGTGCTCTTTTGTTATTCACCAGAAGAGGGCAGCAGTGCTCTTCCCTCTCTCTCACTCTCCAGCCATCCCACTCTCTCACCTTTCTTCTTGAGGTCGGGGTCTCTCTCGTACTTCTCGATGATCTGCATGGCTCGTTTAGGGTCGTAGAAGGGGAACAGGATCTCATTTAGCCGCGGGTCGCGCTGGTTCTGGAGAACGCAATGACACAAAAGACCGTCTCACTCACAAGCGCACACACACACACACACACACACACACACGTCACTGCACACTAAGAACATTGGGACCCATTCCTAACTTGAGAAATGTGCATGAACTCGAGCTTCTGCGCAGATCTACCCATGAATACTAATGCCTGACTTCGGCAAAACTTAGCAGAAATGCGTTTATGGTTTTAAGCTACTGTCGAGAAACTTGACGTGCACAAGTCATGTGACCAACTGAGTTGAACCCGGGTGTCTTCTGCGTGCCATAAAACGATTTTATCCCGCTGATCTAATTAGCTCGTGAAGCTAGCGCCAGTTTTCAGGTCTTACGCAAGGGTTAAACTACACATCATGCGCGGGTTGCTTTAACGCACCACCTCTGTTCAATTTCTCAGGTTAGGATCGGGACCATTATGGCAAGAGACAGCAATTAAAACACACTCACACACACACACTCACACACACACACTCACACACTCACACACACACACTCACAGCTGACGCTTACAAACAAAATGCGGGTTGACACCTTACACTGACACAGTGACAATGGATATAGTACTATCCGGTACAAACACATCTTTTATTTGTGGGTGTTGACAAGTGACAATGAAAACCAAAAAGCCCGTTACTGGTACAGAGCGACTGCAATGAGGTGGGGAGAAGAGGTGTATGTGTGTGTGTGTGTGTGCTCGTCAGAAGTAGGGCGCTAACGGGTGTGGTCTTACAAGACGAGACACATGACAACACCACTGGCCACTAAAGCAGAAGGGAACACATTTTTCCAGAGCCTTTGTACTACTCGGAGTCTACTCGGTGTTGCACACAGAGAAAGAGAAGCAGGCACGCGTACAGAAGGTAGAAGTGGAAGCAGGTATGTTTTTCAGCCAAAGCAGAGACAACTAGCAGAGACAGACAGACAAACAGGCAGCAAGGAACAGGCAAAGATGGCCAAACAGGGAGCCCCTCCCTCCCCAGGTCGCCAGGGTTACACAATCAGTCACAAGTATGCAGGGGGGGGGGGGGGGGGGGGGGGGCGTGCAGCTTAGAGGGTCAGGATGAAATTATCCCTAGACAATGATTTAAGGTCAGTCTTGCATTCTTATCCCCTCCAAATGCAAACTGATCCTAGATCTGTGCCTAAGGGCAACTTCTACCCTGTGCCAGGTGAGAGGGGAGGGGGTCAAGCAGTCACACAGTGAAGTTAATGAATGATAAAGAGCTTACTTCATTCAGAAAGCTGACTAACTGGTCTACGTTTAAAAAATCACTTTTGTCCCCATTGCTGCAAAGGAATTCATTAGAAAGACAAAATGTTAGGATTCTTAAAAACCCTCTCAGTCAGTCAGTAACTAGAAAGCAGAAGTTTTTTTCTTTAAGGGTAAAAATAGAGCACTGTCATGTTACACTTTCATAAGAACATTCTAGAAACATGTTAACATCACCACTGGTCAAACATTTAATAACCGTTGAGTTGGTTTAAAAGAAACGTGTTAAAGTGTCCCTGATTAAGCAGATTAGGTTGTCCGGGGGTTGTTAGTAGAGCAGCTGTAGGCCGTCTAAGGAATTTGATCTCTCAAACAAAGCACCAACAGACAGTGCATTCGGGAAGCATTCAGAGCACTTGACTTTTCCCACATTTTGTTACGTTACAGCCTTGTTCTAAAATGGAGGGGCAAAAAAAATTATCCTCATTAATCTACACAAAATACCACATAATGACAAAGCAAATAAAACATTTAACATCGTTTGCAAATGTATTTAAAAAAAAAAGTTATATCACATTCAGAACCTTTACTCAGTACTTTGTTGAAGCACTTTTGGCAGCGATTACAGTCTCGAGTCTTCTTGGGTATGAAGGTTGACACACCCTGTATTTGGGGACTTTCTCCCATTCTTGTCTGCAGATCCTCTCAAGCTCTGTCAGGTTGGATGGGGAGTGTCACTGCACAGTTATTTTCAGGTCTCTCCAGAGATGTTCGATTGGGTTCTGGCTGGATAACTCCAAGGACATTCAGAGATTTGTCCCGAAGCCACTCCTGCGTTGTCTTGGCTGTGTGCTTAGGGTCATTGTCCTGTTGGAAGGTGAACCTTCACCCCACTCAGAGCTCCTGAGTGCTCTGGAGCAGGTTTTCATCAAGGATCTCTCTGTACTTTGCTCTGTTCATCTTTCCCTCAATCCTGACTAGTCTCCCAGTCCCTTCTGCTGAAAAACATTCCCACAGTATGATGCTGCCACCACCATGCTTCACCATAGGGATGGTGCCAGGTTTCCTCCAGACGTAACGCTTGGCATACAGGCCAAAGACTTCAATCTTGGTTTCATCAGACCAGAGAATCTTGTTTCTCGTGGTCTGAGAGCGCTTTAAGTGCCTTTCGGCAAACTCCAAGTGGGCTGTCAAGTGCCTTTTACTGAGGAGTGGCTTCCGTCTGGCCACTCTACCATAAAGGCCTGATTGGTGGAGTGCTGCAGAGATGGCTGTCCTTCTGGAAGGTTCTCTCATCTCCACAGTGGAACTCTGTCAGAGCGACCATCGAGTCCTTTCCAAATCATGTCCAATCAACTGAACTCAAAAAAAGTTTCGAGTCTCATAGCAAAGGGTCTGAATACTTATGTAAATAAGCTTTGTCATTGTGGGTTGTTGTGTGTAGATTGATGAGGACATTTGTCTATTTCATCCATTTCAGAATAAGGCTGTAACGTAACAACATTTCAAAAAAGGAGTCTGAATACTTTCTGAATGCACCGTAGAACAACTCTCTCTCTCCTGTCATTCACATAAACAGTATATACACACTACAGTTATCAACCCAAACTGTTACTAAATACCTCTTCACTACAAGTATCACTGTTGGGACCATGCTGGAAAAACACATAGCAATAAAATGCTATATAGATGTTGTGCTGTAAACGCCTGACCAGTGAGCAAAACTGGTTGAAAACACATATTTACAACCAGTTTTGACGTTGACAAGATGTCTTCTCAACCAGTGTAAGACCTTGTTTACTCCTACCCTTACTGTACACTCAGATGCGACTAGCATTTATGGTGCCGCTAGCTTCCTAGAGTAGAGCAAGGTTAGATCATGGAGAGGGGAGAGTAGAGCAAGCAGAAGAGGTCTGGGGGAGTGGAGTTGGTGACCACTCACATTTTCTTGAAGAGCTCCTCGATGTCAGTACGAGGGCAGATCTTCTGAGTCAGGGCATAGAAGATGTCGAAGGGGAACGCCGCGTGTTCTATCTCATCGTTCTGAGGGAGAGAATGGCGTGACACGTGTTTACACCAGGGGGAGGAACAGATGTGGCACACGGAAGGGAGATCCAAAAAAGGGGGCACCGTGCAAAAAACATCCAATTTACCTTCCCGCTAGGCAGCCCCAGTTCCTTCAGAGCCTGAAAGATTCCTTTCTCTGTTTTCCCAGACGCAAATGTCCGTGTGATGCTGAAACAGAGCGAGGTCAGCCGTCGTCATAAACGCCCATTGGATGAACTCAAATGACTGATAAATGTCATTACCAACCGAAGTGTCTCTTACGTTCTCACTGGGATCTTGCCGTTCACATTGGTCAGAAAGCACATCCTCATCCAACTAAAAAAAAAGAAAGAAGAGGAGACGACACATATTGAGGTGTGGGTTTGTGTGTGTGTGTGTGTGTGTGTGTGTGTGTGTGTTTTTTGGGGGGGGTTTCTCTAGTAAAACAAGGAAAATTCAGACAAGTGGGGGCATTTAGCCGGTCCCTACAAGGAAAAAGGCAATTTTAGGTTCAGGGGTTAGGTTTAGGGTTAGGGTTACTATTACGGTTAGGTTTAGGAGTTAGGGTTAGGGGTTAAGGGTTCGAGTTGGGTTTAGGGGTTAAGGAAAATAGGCTTTGAATGGGTGTCTACTCACTGTTTCTTGAGGCAGGTCATAGGACAGACGTTATTGGCTCTGAAATTGTGGATCACTGACCTCAAACCCTCCGTCCACTTCTGCAAACAAACAGAGAAAGAAACAAACAAACAAACACAAGCGTGTTCACACATACATACACTATATATCCAAAAGTATGTGGACACCCCTTCAAATTAGGGGATTCAGCTTTTTCATCCACACCCGTTGCTCACAGGTGTATAAAATAGAGCACACAGCCATGCAATCTCCATAGCTAAACAATGGCAGCAGAATGGCCTTACTGAAGAGCTCAGTGACTTTCAACATGGCACAGTCATAGGATGCTACCTTTCCAACAAGTCAGCTCATCAGATTTCTGCCCTGCTAGGGCTGCCTCGGTCAACTTTAAGTGGCGTTATTGTGAGGTAGAAACGTCTAGGAGCAACAACGGCTCAGCCGCGAAGTGGTAGACCACACAAGCTCACAGAACGGGAACGCCGGGTGCTGAAGCGCATATTGCGCAAATATCGTAACACTCACTAGTGAGTTCCAAACTGCCTTTGGAAGCACACGTCAGCACAAGAGCTGTTCGTCGGGAGCTTCATGAAATGGGTTTCCACGGCTGAGCAGCCGCACACAGGCCTAAGATCACCATGCGCAATGCCGAGCGTCGACTGGAACGATGTTAAGCTCGCCGCCATTGGACTCTGGAGCAGTGGAAATGCGTTCTCTGGAGTGATGAATCACACTTTACCATCTGGCAGTCAGACAGACGAATCAGGATTGCCAGGAGAACGCTACCTGCCCCAATGCATAGTGCCAACTGTAAAGTTTGGTGGAGGAGGGATAATGGTCTGGGGCTGTTATTCATGGTTCGGGCTAGGTTCCAGTGAAGGGAAATATTAAAGCTACAACATGCAATGACATCATAGACGATTCTATGCTTTTCCTGCTTCAACATGACAATGGCCCCGTGCACAAAGCGAGGTCCATACAGAAATGGTTTCTAGAGATCGGTTTTGGAAGAACTTGACTGGCCTGCACAGAGCGAGCCAGGCCTTATCGCCCAACATCACTAATGCTCTTGTGGCTGAATGGAAGCAAGTCCCCACAGCAATGTGCCAACATCTAGTGGAAAGCCTTCCCACAAGGTTGGGGGCTGTAATAGCAGCAAAGGAGGGACCAACTCCATATCAATATCCCTGATTTTGGAAGGAAACGTTTGACGAGCAGGTGTCCACATACTTATGGCCATGTAGTGAACTTACACAATACACACACACACACGCGCGCGCGTCCGGACGTTTACTTACTCACAGCGTATCCGTTTCACTGTGTCTATGTGTGTGTGTTCTCTCCTCACTCACAGTGTTTGTCTAATTTCCTCTCTCTGTTTAATTTCAAAGCAGCCACGACCAAACAGCAGATGCAGATGTATGCACACAGCCATCCTGCCTGTGTGTGTGTGTGTGTGTGTGTGTAAACAGCGTTGATTTCAGATCTCCCTCGCCTCTCTCTAACACATCTTGTCCGGCTCCCATCTCTTTCAACGGACACATTACCCTTAATACGTGAGGCAGCGTGCCGTTTGTCTCTGGGCTACGCGTGTGCGTGTGCGCGTGTGTATATTGTTCACAGGCTGTGCTGATGTGAACAACTGTGTCAGCTCTTCAGGTCTGCTGCAACTAACCTGCTGAGTGTGTGAGATGGTGTGTTAGTGTGTGTGTGTGTGTTTGGTGTCTGTATACGAGAGAGTAAGTGAACAAGGTAGCATGAATGAGCGTGTGCTAGTGTGTGGGTGAGTGTGTGTGTGTGACCTTCAAGTTCAGCTGGTGGTGGCAACTCTAGGTAGTTTATTATTATTCATTTGGCATTCCGTCTTCTGCAGTGTAAACCCCACGTTAACCAACCCCCCCCCCCCCCCGCTATCTCTCGCTCCGTCTCTTATATATGCCTTATCAGGAATCCAACGAAAACAACTACATCAAACAATTCAGCGTCATCTGTTCACTGATACATCGGTTCATTTCTCCAGTAATCAGACAATTAAAAGGTGTCTTCTGCTCCCAGCTGACTGAGAACTCCAATCCTCCCATTCATTCTAACACTCCTCTAAAACATCCTGGCTGGCTAGCCACAGCTTTCCATGTCACCACCAGAGTGCAATGTTTAGCATGATGACCCCTGTAAGGGCTAGCGGGGAGAGAAGGAGAGAGAGAGAGAGAGAGGGAGAGCGAGAGGGACAGAGAGATACCCTGGCTGCGTGACGGCATTACCCTAGCATTGTCTGGATTCACTACCAACATGTGCAACAGTAGGGGTTGACTAAGTCTGTTAGAGTTGAGTAACGTTATATTCATGTTGTAATAGTGTTGTATGAGCCCTGTGCCAGTTTTAATGGTTGCGCTGTGCCATTCCTGGTCGATCGGATCAGTGGCAGCGTGTGATGTGGTATGGATGTCGTATGAACGTTGTAACAATGCTGTCATAACATGATGTTAAGGTTGTGTATTTACCCTAGCTGTGTCTGGGCTGTCAGCCACCATGTACATGAAGGAGAGGTTGACGAGATCGGTCCCGCTACAGACACAGATGACACATCCCTCCAGCTCCTCCTCTTTCTTCCCCGCTGCCTCGAACGAAGACAGAATCTTAGGGTCCTAGAGAGAGGGGGAATAGAGAAAGAGAGAATAGAGAGAGAGAGAGAATAGAGAGAGAATAGAGAGAGAGAGAGAATAGAGAGAATAGAGAGAGAATAGAGAGAGAGAGAGAGAGAGAGAGAGAGAGAGAGAGAGAGAGAGAGAGAGAGAGAGAGAGAGAGAGAGAGAGAGAGAGATACAGTTGAGGTCAGAAGTTTACATCCACCTTAGCCAAATAAATTTTAACTCTGTTTTTCACAATTCCTGACATTTAATCCTAGTAAAATTCCCTGTCTTAGGTCAGTTAGGATCACCACTTTATTTTAAGAATGCGAAATGTCAGAATAATAGTAGAGAGAATGATTTATTTAAGTTTTCATTTCCTTCATCACATTCCCAGTGGTTCAGAAGTTTACATACACTCAATTAGTATTTGGTAGCATTGCCTTTAAATTGTTTAACTTGGGTCAAACATTTCGGGTAGCCTTCCACAAGCTTCCGACAATAAGTTGGGTGAATTTTGGCCCATTCCTCCTGACAGAGCTGGTGTAACTGAGTCAGGTTTGTAGGCCTCCTTGCTTGCACATGCTTTTTCAGTTCTGCCCACAAATTTTCTATGGGATTGAGGTCAGGGCTTTGTGATGGCCACTCCAATACCTTGACTTTGTTGTCCTTAAGCCATTTTGCCACAATTTTGAAAGTGTGCTTGGGGTCATTGTCCATTTGAAACACCCATTTGTGACCAAGCTTTAACTTCCTGACTGATGTCTTGAGATGTTGCTTCAATATATACACATACTTCTCCATCTTCATGATGCCATCAATTTTGTGAAGTGCACCTGCAGCAAAGCACCCCCACAACATGATGCTGCCACTCCCGTGCTTCACGGTTGGAATGGTGTTCTTCGGCTTGCAAGCATTTTTGTTTTATCAGACCAGAGGACATTTCTCCAAAAAGTACGATCTTTGTCCCCATGTGCAGTTGCAAACCGTAGTCTGGCTTTTTTATGGTGGTTTTGGAGCAGTGGGTTCTTCCTTGCTGAACGGCCTTTCAGGTTATGTCGATATAGGACTCTTTTACTGTGGATTTACTGTGGATATATAGATACTTTGTACTTGTTTCCTTCAGCATCTTCACAAGGTCTTTTGCTGTTGTTCTAGGATTAATTTGCACTTTTCACACCAAAGTACGTTCAGCTCTAGGAGACAGAACGCGTCTCCTTCCTGAGCGGTATGACGGCTGCGTGGTCCCATGGTGTTTATATTGTTTGTACAGATGAATGTGGTACCTTCAGGCGTTTGAAAATTGCTCCCAAGGATGAACCAGACTTGTGGAGGTCTACCATTTTTTTTTCTGAGGTCTTGGCTGATTTCTTTTGATATTCCCATGATGTCAAGCAAAGAGGCACTGAAGGCACTTTGAAGGTAGGCCTTGAAATACATCCACAGGTACACCTCCAATTGACTCAAATGATGTCAATTAGCCTATCAGAAGCTTCTAAAGCCATGACATTTTCTGGAATATTCCAAGCTGTTTAAAGGCACAGTCTACTTAATGTATGTAAACTTCTGACCCACTGGAATTGTGATACAGTGAATTATAAGTGAAATAATCTGTCTGTAAACAATTGTTGGAAAAATGACTTGTGTCATGCACAAAGTAGATGTCCTAACCGACGTGCCAAAACTATAGTTTGTCAACAAGAAATGTGTGGAGTGGTTGAAAAACGAGTTGTAATGACTCCAACCTAAGTGTATGTAAACCTCCGACTTCAACTGTAGGTATTAAAGACCAACAGAATCTTATCAAGTCATTTCAAAACGTGATAGTTTCATTTTTGGAACCATTTAATCCGTCTCAGACTTAGAATGTTATATAACTTTCCTAATGTAACATTGATTAGTTGAGGATTCCCCTTCTTGCGTTATCCTTTGAACTATCTAGAACAAGCAGAATAACTGTTGTGTGATTGAATCAGCTGGAAAGCAACAGACGATTCATTCTGCAAAAGCCAGCCTCTGTTTATTAAAGCCAATACAGCCAAATATCTTCAACGTGATTCTTCTTTCTTTGTTCATTGAGTTAGCGGCGATAGCCGTGCGATTGTGTAATCGTGTTAGCAATCCGCCCGAGATCAGCCATGAGATGAGTTGCTCTTTGTCTGTTGTTTACCAAGGAGAACGCGTAACCTTACCAAACACAGACAGGGAGGGGGGAGGGACACGGCCTTACACACACCACACGTACGCCATGCACAGATGCAGTCGCACACACTGTCTCAGACATAGAGGACCTCCCGCTCTGTCAACAATACACACACTACCTTGTGATCCGTGCACACACACCAACGAGTGTTTTCAGATGTTTGAGTATTTGTTCGGAGCTGAGCGAGTGGTTTGTTCTCCGGCGTTTTTGAGAAAGCACACCTTTATTATAGTCAGGCATCCGTATTGGTACTCCCTCAGGACCCCAGGGCCTTCCATAATTCATGTCGCTCGCATGATGCCAAACATTACACTGCAGCAGGACACGACCATAGAATTATTGAGGGAGTCCATATGTAATGGAAGGAATAGCTGTGTGTGTGTGTGTGTGTGTGCATGTGCGTGTGTACACATTTTACTATACTTGTGAGTACCAGAAAGTCTTCACAAGAATAGTAAACCAACACAAATTCTGAGAAGTGAGGACATTTTAGGCTTAGGTTTGGGGTTAGAATTAGGGTTAGGGGTTAAGTTTAAGGTTAAGGTTAGGAGTTGGTGTTTATGGTTAAGGTTAGGGATAGGGAAAGTAGGATTCTGAATGGAAATAAATTGTCTTCACAAATATAGTTAAACATAGTTGTGTTTTTGTGTGCGAGTGTGTGGTGTGTGTGTGTGTGTGTGTGTGTGACATCAGCCCTGGTGTTCATGAAAGGAATACTCTGTGGTTAATGTTTGCTGTATTTTCATGAAGTCCCTTCTGTTTAAAGAAAGCAGAAAAACACTTTCAGGGACATGGAACAGCCAATTAGCCTAAATGCATTTGCTTCCATCAAAGAGTGTTCAATAGCTTTTTTTGTCTGTTGGAAATCATTGTTCTATTGAGGCAACTAACTTAACAAACTACATTGTAAAAGGCATTGTTACAGTATCCCTCCCAGATAAGAAACAACATCCAAGGCTAAATAACTCGCTTTAGATACAGCTACAAACCTGGAGGGTTAGAAACATTCAAGTATGACATATTTCATGTTGTTGAACGTACAGGTAATTGCCAAGATAAAGTAAAACACTTGGGTAAAATAGTGTAGAATCTTGTAGAATCTATGCCAAGGCACATTGAAGCTGTTCTGGCAGCTTGCAGGGGGCCCAATACCTTATTAAGACACTATATTGATGTTTCCTTTATTTCGGCAGTTACCTGTAGCTGTACCCGGTCTAAGATATGAAGGGCAACGAGCAGAAGGCTGTATTTCACCAACTACCCTCAGCTTTCACTGCTCCAACTCAATCAATAGTGTATTAACAGTGGTGGGAACAATGGAACAAGTGACTAACTCTCGTCTCCTCTGTTACCTTGGCCACTTCAAGTACCACTGCCCTTAGTCACGCTACCGTCACCCCAATTATGACTTGGCCCTGTGGCTGGAACGGTAAAGTCGTGAGGGGCGAGGAGATGGATGCAGAGGAGTGGGTGAGAAGGTTATTTGAAAGATGGAGGGAGGAAGGTAGGGACTAAGGGAGGAAACTGGGTTTTAAAGGTGCTCACCCTTGGCACGGCTCCGACTCGAATACTGTTGATCAGAGAACATTCTAGAACCTGGCCCTCCTGTAGAGAGATAGAGAGAAAGAGAGAAAGAGAGAAAGAGAGAGAGAGAGAGAGAGAGAGGGTAAAATTGATCTTGTCAATGCCAAGCAAAAAAAGACATATTCCATCCCACTCCCCAAACCTCACCAAGCTTTGTCGGATTACAGTAGAGTCCTGCCTGTCTGCTCCAGAAGCTCCATAGACATACGGTATGCTGCTAGTGGCCAGATACGGCTGTCTGAAATGACATCTGCCTACATGCCCCCATGTCGCAGCGATAAATACAATAACCCAGAGAGAGACAGAGAGCGAGACAGTAATACGATCAGCGTGGAGGAATATCCTGCTATCGTCTTACACAACGGATGAATCCCAACGGCATGACGGATAACAAAGCCCTTCCTCTCCAACCAGCATTACCTTCTAACATGAGCAGTCAACCCCTCCTAATTGACAGAATCAGGTGTGTTACAGCAGGGTTGGAACAAAAGAACACTCAGGAGTAGGGTACAGGCCACCCCTGCTTTATGTGTTGTTGCTGAAGTGTTTGATGAATGCTAAAGGCCATTTTCAGCGAGGATATGGGGCCTCTCTCTCCTCTACGGGGAGGGTTCATTTGATGCAACCGTCTCAGAGTCACCTTGGCTAAGTCAAGTTCTGTCTCAAGCAGTTCCTTCCATCCGTGCGCATTGAGTTGACTGACTTGCAAGAATGTACCATTGGAAAAGGAGACTGGTGTTGAAAAGGACCTTGCAGTCGAATCGCCTACAAGCCATAGGAGACGGCATTCTATCCTCTTGACCTTTTCATACAGGAGCATCCTACGCTGAATAGCTTTCAGTCTTTCCTGTTCTCTCTCTGCATAAAGTCCATTCTATACCATTGTCTTGCTTTTCCCTCTCTGAATAAAGTCCATTCTATACCATTGTCTTTCTTTTCCCTCTCTGAATAAAGTCCATTCTATACCATTGTCTTTCTTTTCCCTCTCTGAATAAAGTCCATTCTATACCATTGTCTTTCTTTTCCCTCTCTGAATAAAGTCCATTCTATACCATTGTCTTTCTTTTCCCTCTCTGAATAAAGTCCATTCTATACCATTGTCTTTCTTTTCCCTCTCTGAATAAAGTCCATTCTATACCATTGTCTTGCTTTACCCTCTCTGAATAAAGTCCATTCTATACCATTGTCTTGCTTTTCCCTCTCTGAATAAAGTCCATTCTATACCATTGTCTTGCTTTACCCTCTCTGAATAAAGTCCATTCTATACCATTGTCTTGCTTTACCCTCTCTGAATAAAGTCCATTCTATACCATTGTCTTGCTTTACCCTCTCTGAATAAAGTCCATTCTATACCATTGTCTTGCTTTTCCCTCTCTGAATAAAGTCCATTCTATACCATTGTCTTGCTTTACCCTCTCTGAATAAAGTCCATTCTATACCATTGTCTTGCTTTACCCTCTCTGAATAAAGTTTGGCAGAAGCTTCAGTGACGAAGACTACTCAACTCTCTGACCCAACAGAACACTTATAGAAGATTCTGGAGTGGCGCCTAAGTCCTCGTTTTCCCTCCACCATCAACAAACACCAAATGATTGAATTTCTCATGGAAAAATGGTGTCACATGCCTCCAATAGAGTTCAAGACACTTGTAGAATCTATGCCAAGGCGCATTGAAGCTGTTCTGGTGGCACAACTCCTTAGCAAGTTGCTGTTTTCATTTATTTTGGCAGTTACCTGTTGCTGTACCTAGTCTAAGATACTAAGGGCAATGAGCAGCAAGCAGCAGGCTATATTTCACCAACTGCCCTCAGCTTTCACTGCTCCAGCCCTTGAAACTCAGTCAATAGTGTATTAACGGTGGTGGGAACAATGGAACAAGCGACTAACTCTCGTCTCCTCTGTTACCTTGGCCACTTCAAGTACCACTGCCCTTAGTCACGCTACCGTCACCCCAATTATGACTTGGCCCTGTGGCTGGAACGGTAAAGTCGTGAGGGTCGAGGAGATGGATGTCTTTCTTTTCTCTCTCTGAATACACTCACGAGCACAAAAGACAGGGCACTGAGTAAGAGGATGAGAACGAAGCCTTTTATATACACAGATCTGGTTGAGAGACTGTACCTTTCCGTCGCTCTTCCACGTGATGAAGAAGCCAAACTCGTCCACTTTGACCAGACAGTTGGGCTCAAACAGAAACGGGTCCTGCGAGGAGACAGAAGCATTTCAATTCGAGAGCCAATCAGAGGTTTCATTTGATGTGCGAGGACATTACACACCCACTCCCGTTACCTAGCTAGTACACGCACGACTTGCGCCACAAGATAAACAGCAGCATCGATAATTCATTTTTAAAGATGTAACACATACACACACACACACACACACACAGACACGCGCAAGGAGAACACACACCTACACCCTGTGTGTGCAGGAGAGGAGGACATAACGCTAGGACAAAGACAAACACATATAAATGTGAATGTCATGAACTGTCGAATGCAAACGGTGTCTTGGTAACCCCACACACCAACCAACGGCTACCGTGGTGACCGGACATACCCTGATTAACGTGGCAGGCAACACTCACTGGCCTCCTGGATATATTATAAAAGATCAATTATCCTGGCTAAATCTAGTCTTCCACTTCCTGTTACACGTTTACTGTGACGTTGGAGACTTTTTAAGTCTTTTTAACAGTGAGTTAAAAAGTGAGTGACACGCACACACCGCAGCATGTGTTGTTTCAGTGAGATTATGGTAAGTCAGAGGAAGCGTCGGAAGGTATAACTTCTTTCGAGAAATAGTTCCTAGCCTACTAATTCAATCCCACAATTTAAAGGATAGAGTTGTGGTTTATTTACGGTCTACTTAATGTGGTAAACCTCCCAGTTCCAAATTCATGAGGCGGTTATTTGTCAAACAGCCAGGTTTGCTTCAGGCACTGGGGGGGGGGCAGCAGTCTGTCAGCGGGCCAGACGGCGAGGATCATAAGGTGGGAGGGAGATAAATATAGTCCCAGGCTCTGACTGGAGGCCTTGTGTGTGTGTGTGTGTGTGTGTGTGTGTGTGTGTGTGTGTGTGTGTGTGTGTGTGTGTGTGTGTGTGTGTGTGTGTGTGAGAGAGACCCGAGAGGGAGTAAGTATGGGGTGGGCTGACAACAGAGTAACAGCAATGTCATTTGGATTACATTCCCGTAGTCCATCCATTTGTCTGCCGCGTTCTAAGTGAGCGCCCACGTGTGTGTAAGAGAGAGACCGAGTAGAGGGTCGTTGCAGAGCTAAAGGAAACAGTGAGTGACACGCACACACCGCAGCATGTGTTGTTTCAGTGAGATTATGGTAAGCCTTCAGTTCAATCAATCAATCAATCAAATGTGTTTCATAAATCCCTTTTTACATCAGCAGATGTCACAAAGTGCTGTACAGAAACCCAGCCTAGAATCCCCAAAGAGCAAAGCAATGCAGAAGCACAGTGGCTAGGGAAAAGTCCCTAGAAAGGCGGGGGCCTAGGAAGAAACCTAGAGAGGCACATGTGCTGCTCGACACCAGAAATATGGCTGTTAGTTCATGCATATACTGTGCCAGCATCGTCCGGGTTAGGGGAGGGTTTGGCCTGGGTAGGCCGTCATTTTAAATAAGAATTTGTTCTTATTCTGACTAGCCTAGTTAAATAAAAGGGTAAATAAATCGGATCCCAGCCGTATAACTAACAGTCCTGACATTCAGTGACATTGGAAATCAACAAAAATCCAGCATGGTGTAAACTGAGCTTCAGTTGTATTCGCCTTGTAAAGACGTCTGTTATAGATAGTATCTACAATATTAGGCTGGGTACTTCTTCATTCTAAGAGGTAACCTGTTTGGAATGGCCAACCCCCCCCAACACACACTCCTTGGATGGTGTGGGGCAGGGAGTGCATGTGGGAGTCATATATTTGGCTGCATTGATAAGAGAGGGTGACCCCTGCTTGTCTGACTCACTACTCTCATAAGTACATTCCTCCCTCAGCGTGCAGTGGAGCTCTGCTAGATGTGTGTGTGTGTGTGTGTGTGTGTGTTGAGTGTGTGTGTCTTAAGTGCAGGGCTTGACATTAACCTTTTTAGCCATTTATCCTTTGGACAAATAGGACTGATGTTTTACTTGTCCAAAAGCTAGTCTATAACACCATGTTTACATCATTGTATGACGCAAGGAACCACTTTACAAAATAAAATGCATTACTGTCTTTTTTGACCATAGAGAATCAGACAAAAAATGTAGGCTACACTCTGCCTGTTGACTTCCTGTCTCAAAATACAACACTGCCCCTTTAAGGCTCTCCTGGAGGATGATTGGTCACGCTTGGTAGCCTACAAAATATTAAAGAATTACAATTAGAACCAAATACTTAACCAAATAAATACCCCCAGGATGAGAAAATACATATACGGTTCAAAACAGACTCTGGGACAGTTCTGGGACTACAGATCCAAAAGCATAAAAATGTTGATGACGTTTTATTTCTTCATATTATAAACTCAGCAATGCACATATAGCTGTATAGGCTATGTGGGAATGTTCCCATATGGAATTAGCAAGAATATGACATAAAACGTCCAGTTTTTAAACAATTCCATTTCTGGTTAAACCGTTTAAAATGCTGACCGTCTCAGCTCAGGTTCAAGGTGGGTGATGATGTGGGTGCATAACAGACACGGTCCTTCCCGCTCGGATCTTTTTTGACCATTCGATCTGAAAGAACCGCGCCTCGAGTATGTCGACAAAAAAAATCAAGCCCTAAAGACGTGAATGTAAATTATCTTTCATTATATTTGTCAAACATGACTGGCCTTTAGCCTATATTTATGTCATTAAAAGTCTCATAAAAGTTTGGCTACATTGGTTTAGACGTGAGGCTGTAGCCAATATGCATATTAACTATACTTTGACCTGTAGGCTTTTGTATTTATGTACATGAAACATTTTTTGAAAAGTATTACAATGTTGGCTTCTCTAATCCAATGCTGATCACAGTAATTGTTTGATATTGTGATTCCTATGTGATTTATTTAACTCAAATCTATATTCTTCTAGTCTTGCATTTAAAAAAAATTTTTTTACTTGTCCCAGACAAGAGGACAAGTGTTACTGTCGAGCCCTGAAGTGTGTGTGCAAGTGTTTTGACTGCAGCATGGCTCCCTCCTCTAAGAGTTCCCAATCCATCACCCTGCTCTTTAAACACACACACCGAGGCGCACACACACACAGACACGACCGTTATAACAGCAGGCCTGGGGATCCACAGTGTTCGTGTTCTCTACAGGGGACAGAGACATCCAGAATCTTTAAACGTGAGAAACAAGCAGGGTTTCTATCACACCTGTCATGGCCCATAGCTAGCCTATATTATTAGCCCCTATAAATAAAAGCAACTATAAAACACCTGTCAAACCAAACAGACTAATGCTAATGGCTTAATATGGAATGACTCAACTATCAGCTAGACTCTGACATGATTGACTGAGTAAGTAGCCAACATTAAACACACAGAACAAATCCGATCCTAGAAGTGCCTTAGCGCCTCACCAAGACCAAGGCCCGATACACACGGCCTTTGAGGAGCTAGAACACTCTCCTCTCTATGGGCGACTAAGTCCACATCAGACATACTGCTGCTGCGGCCATTTTGATAGTCAGTGTGGCTCTGAGTTTTATCCCCCATTAGCTGTCTGAGTCACTGGCAGCTGTCTGTATGTGGTGTGGACGCGGTAATGAGGGAGGCAGAGGAAGATGATGAGACACAGCAGTGAGGAGGGTACAGAAGGGGAATACCGTCATCCTTCCTCCGATAGAGGAAGCGGGATAATGGGAAATGGAGAGAGGGAAATGACTGGTCTTTGAAACCACATTGTGCACGTACACGCACACACACACACACCGATGTCCCTAAACTAATTAGAGCATCATCGGGGAGCAGACCGGCAATGGGTCCAGGAAATGAGTCCCCTGCACATTATTCCATCTCACTCTACCGCCATCATTAGTATTAGTGAACGAACATTGACCATCAACCTATGTCAGTCTCATTTCCATTCTAACACTTTTATCATCATCTGTTTGCTTCTGTCTTGGCACTGATTGTCAGAGCAGTCAGTGCAGATAGATCATTGTTGATCTCTCCCTCTCTCTCTCTATATATGAAGTCATTAGTAATGTAGTAA
The DNA here is from genome assembly GCF_002021735.2 of Oncorhynchus kisutch. Classification (NCBI taxonomy): domain Eukaryota; kingdom Metazoa; phylum Chordata; class Actinopteri; order Salmoniformes; family Salmonidae; genus Oncorhynchus; species Oncorhynchus kisutch. The sequence goes on from NC_034185.2 coordinate 38,003,929, forward strand.
AAAAAATCGCCACGGTTGTATATCAGGACATGATTTTTTGGCGATATATCGTATCGACAATATTGCAATATTATTTTTGCGCTAGTTGGCTGTGCCTGCCCCAATTCTCCAGTATTTTTCCTTCATCGCTCGTTCTCCATCATCTTTTTAAACAGGGAGCCAGCTTGTTTTCAGCACTTTTATTTCCATGACTGATCAAAACTTGTTTTCTCATGTCTCTCTCTTGTCCCTCCGCAGCAGACATACGGTGAGCAATATGTTTGGAACATCGAATCGCAATAAAATCACAGTATCGAATCACCAAACTGTGCATTTGCAAAGTATTCAGACTACTTGTCTTTTTCCACATGTTGTTAGGTTACAGCCTTATTCTAAAATTGATAACATTTCCGTCATCAATATACACACAATACCCCTAAATGACATAGCAAAAATGGGTTTTTAGATTTTTGGGCAAATGTATTAAAAAAAAACTGAAATATCACATTAAAATTGTATTTATTTTATTTAACCTTGATTTAACTAGGCAAGTCAGTTAAGAACAAATTCTTATTTACAATGTTGGCCTACAAAACACCAAAAGACCTCCTGCGGGGACGGGGGCTGGGATTAAAAAATAAATATATACACTGCTCAAAAAAATAAAGGGAACACTTAAACAACACAATGTAACTCCAAGTCAATCACACTTCTGTGAAATCAAACTGTCCACTTAGGAAGCAACACTGATTGACAATACATTTCACATGCTGTTGTGCAAATGGAATAGACAACAGGTGGAAATTATAGGCAATTAGCAAGACACCCCCAATAAAGGAGTGGTTCTGCAGGTGGTGAACACAGACCACTTCTCAGTTCTTATGCTTCCTGGCTGATGTTTTGGTCACTTTTGAATGCTGGCGGTGCTTTCACTCTAGTGGTAGCATGAGACGGAGTCTACAACCCACACAAGTGGCTCAGGTAGTGCAGCTCATCCAGGATGACACATCAATGCGAGCTGTGGCAAGAAGGTTTGCTGTGTCTGCATTTGCCAGAGAACAGATTGGCAAATTCGCCACTGGCGCCCTGTGCTCTTCACAGATGAAAGCAGGTTCACACTGAGCACATGTGACAGAGTCTGGAGACGCCGTGGAGAACGTTCTGCAGCCTGCAACATCCTCCAGCATGACCGGTCTGGCGGTGGGTCAGTCATGGTGTGGGGTGGCATTTCTTTGGGGGGCCGCACAGCCCTCCATGTGCTCGCTAGAGGTAGCCTGACTGCCATTAGGTACCGAGATGAGATCATCAGACCCCTTGTGAGACCATATGCTGGTGCGGTTGGCCCTGGGTTCCTCCTACTGCAAGACAATGCTAGACCTCATGTGGCTGGAGTGTGTCAGCAGTTCCTGAAAGAGGAAGGCATTGATGCTATGGACTGGCACACCCGTTCCCCAGACCTGAATCCAATTGAGCACATCTGGGACATCATGTCTCGCCCCATCCACCAACGCCACGTTGCACCACAGACTGTCCAAGAGTTGGCGGATGCTTTAGTCCAGGTCTGGGAGGAGATCCCTCAGGAGACCATCCGCAACCTCATCAGGAGCATGCCCAGGCGTTGTAGGGAGGTCATACAGGCACGTGGAGGCCACACACTACTGAGCTTCATTTTGACTTGTTTTAAGGACATTACATCAAAGTTGGATCAGCCTGTAGTGTGGTTTTCCACTTTATTTTTGAGTGTCACTCCAAATCCAGACCTCCATGGGTTGATAAATTTGATTTCCATTTATAATTTTTGTGTGATTTTGTTGTCAGCACATTCAACTATGTAAAGAAAAAAGTATTTAATAACAATATTTCATTCATTCAGATATAGGATGTGTTATTTTAGTGTTCCCTTTATTTTTTTGAAATACACCTGTATTTGGAGAGTTTCTCACATTCTTCTCTGTAGATCCTCTCAAGCTCTGCCAGGTTGGATGGGGAGCATCGCTGCACAGCTATTTTCAGGTCTCTGCAGAGATGTTCGATCGGGTTCAAGTCCGGGCTCTGGCTGGGCCATTCAAGGACATTCAGAGACTTGTCCCGAGGCCACTACTGCATTGTCTTGGCTGTGTGCTTAGGGTCGTTGTCCTGTTGGAAGGTGAACCTTCGCCCCAGTCTGAGAACCTGAGTGCTTTGGAGCAGGTTTTCATCAAGGATCTGTCTGTACTTTGCTCCAATTCATCTTTCCCTCGATCCTGACTAGTGTCCCACCCAGTCCCTGCTGCTGAAAAACATTCCCACAGCATGATGCTGCCACCACCATGCTTCACCATAGGGATGGTGCCAGGTTCCCTCCAGACGTGATGCTCGGCATTCAGGCCAAAGAGTTCAATCTTGGTTTCATCATAGTCAGAGTCCTTTAGGTGCCTTTTGGCAAACTCCAAGTGTGCTGTCATGTGTTCTTAACTGAGGAGTGGCTTCCGTCTGGCCACTCTACCATAGAAGCCTGATTGGTGGAGTGCTGCAGAGATGCTTGTCCTTCTGGAAGGTTCTCCCATCTCCACAGAGGAACTCTGGAGCTCTGTCAGAGTGACTATCGGGTTCTTGGTCACCTCCCTGACCAAGGCCCTTCTAAAAACCTGTCATTATGGGTTATTGTCATTATGGGTTATTATTTAACATTATGGGTTATTGTGTGTAGATTGATGAAAATAAAACTCATATTTAATACATTTTAGAATAAGGCTGTAACATACAAAAATGTGGAAAAAGTCAAGAGGTCTGAATACTTTCCAAAGGCACTGGACAAACAGAAAGGAAAAGGACTGCGAGTCGCAGTACATATATTATCGGCACACAACTATCGTGATGATTTCATATCGTGAGGTCTCTGGCAATTCCCAGCCACAGTGATCATGCCCTCACAGAGTACTTGGTCCCCATGGAACACTTTTTGAATGATTACCACATGACTTCAACATGTTTTTTTTCAAAACGACTTAATATCACTGCCAGGCAAACGAGGCAGAGAGGAAAAGCAGAGAAGCGAGGCAACAATATGGTCCAACATCAATGACCATCTCTCCCACTCAGTGTCTGTCTGTGCGTCATATGGTTGTGTTGGATACAACAAAGACGGACGTCACTTCAATACAGACAGACCATGCTGAGTGTCAAACTGTTAATAGCTATTCCTCTCACGTTGGAATTAGTATGCACTGCCCCGTCTTCACCATCTGCTGCGCTGTGGGGTTTAAGTGAGCTGAGAGCGGACTCTGGAAGAATCCTTCCCTGATTAGCATATTTAAGCGCGCGCGTGTGTGTGTGTGTGTCTGTGTGTGTGTGGGCGAGGCGCGTCTGCCATGTTAATCAACACAGACGTCCCCCGCAGGCCTTCTATTAGACAGCCTGAGCATCAGCTATTATAACACACACACAAACACACACACACACACACACACTCAGCTAACTCCAATGTAGACTACTACCAGCTTGTCTATAATTATGTTATTCTTAAATCATAATAAGGTTCATCACTGTTTTCTGAGCATCAAGTCGAGGTTTGGCCTTTTCAAAGGCTGGCTAATGATCACTTCTGTTAACTGTGATTAGATTAAAGAGAGAGATAAGCAAGTCAAACAGTGCCACCGTGGTCAGTTGCTTGACACTATTTAATATGTGAGATGTAAAGAAACCCACTCCTAAATGACCTACATCTCATAACACATAGATCATTAGCGTTGCTTGCCAGCTAATGTAATTCATTCTATTTCTATTCTACACTTGTAGCCTATCGGCAAATACCCAAAGTTAGCCATGCTAAGCTAGCTCTGTGGTTTATTTCGAGTTGGATATAAGTTGGTTGACAACTCAACTCAAATATCAACCAAAAACGTAATGGTGATCTCACGCGTTCTCCCTGTGGGTATTCATTAAATGTAACGGAGGTCACATATCAAGATCAAACAACTGTGTTCTTGCCTTTCTAACCTCTCCTAACAAACTTTCATTGAGATGTTAAAAATGGGTGAATGAACAGCTTGTCGGTTATGAACTAGATTCACCAGTAGCTTGGCAGAGATTCACTATAGCTCTCCACCCAGCCACCCAGTCTCCCAAAAGTCCTAGCAGGGTGGAGGGCCCATAGCTAGTAGAAGCACAGAAATACACACTAAGTTAATACACAGGGGAATGTAATTCCAAAGTAACCAGGCTGTCCTAGTTCCAAGGCTCAGTTAAAGATGCCCTTTGATGTTAGTGATGACGTTGTTTTCCCTCTGTGTTTATCCATGGAGGGATCCTCCTCACTGAAGACTGCATTAAAGGGATTCCTGATCGCTATCTCAACGTGTGTGTGTGTGTGTGTGTAACGGCCAGTCCTAGATTTGCCACCCCCCAGCTAACTGGCCTGATTGAGTTAGAGAGGGGAAACGTGGGAGGGAGGACACAGGGAGGGAGGACACACACACACACACACAGCAGACTGTCAGACTTTTGGTCGCCATGACAAAGTTGGTTAATGTGGTGGATCAATGAGGTGACTGTCTGTAGCTCTGATGACTAACACAATGAGTTATTATGACATACTGGGGATAGCCCTACTTATGTGTGTGTGTGTGTGTGTGTGTGCATGTGGCCTAACACAATGATTTATAAACGCCATTAAGAAGATGGCCTTACTCGTGTGTGTTTGTGTCTTAATGTCCCACGAGAGGACTGTCATTAGGGTAGGGTGGGCCACTAATCCCCATACGCACAGAGCTACAAGCCATAGATATAAGAGTTTCAGGCTAACCTTGTTTGAGATGCACTTATTCTGATAGCACCCAAAGTACAGCGACAACTACATTCTAGTTAGTTATCATTTTAATATGATGATTCATGTCAAGTTGTCAACATGGAGGATTAGTTGGAGGACAAGTTGGCAGTTGGCAATAAGTGGCAATGTTGTTGTTTTTTTAAGCACGGTACGTTTGAGTTTGCTTCTCACCTCGTCAAACCTGTCGAAGGAAGCTCCTTCCTGCATGAAGCCAGGCAGGTGCTTCTGCCAATTAAACTCATAGGACTTAGTCATGGCTGCTCACACCTGGAGGGAGCGAGAGAGGGGGAGGAGGACAGGGGGGTAGAGAGAGAGAGAGAGAGAGAGAGAGAGAGAGAGAGAGAGAGAGAGAGAGAGAGAGAGAGACATTGTGTTAAGACAGGTGGCCCACATGTCTCCTGGGCTGTTAAAATAAGTATGATTTATGCAAATTGCCTTTCTATGTAGTACTGGGAAAAACCTGACTCAGTCATAACGATGACTAAAATCAATCCGTCACACAGACATACACTACCCCCTGAGTCTACACACGTGTCGTTTTACCTCAGAGAGAACGACGCCAACTGTCTCAACACGGCGCTTCATATTGTATCATTATCGATACCGGCTCACAGAAATAGTCAACGATGGCATCCAACCTGAGAACGTTGGCCTGCGTATGTGAGTCTGTGTGTGTGAGAGCCTGAGAATGTGTGTATGTGTGTGGTGTGTTGCCCCCTAACACGTTGAACTCTTCCCAGAACTCTTCCCATCTATGAATGAACACTTTGTAACGTCGGTCACTGCATCAGTAATGACGGCCATATACAGATCAGACAGCAGACTCCGCCAAATATGTCTTTTCAGAAGGGCTGAGGTACGTAGGATACAGCACCTAGAGAAAGTATTGACTTGTCCCACATGTTCTTGTGTTACAGCCTGAATTCAAAATGGATTCAATTGAGCCGTTTTGTTAACGGCCTAAACACAATACCCCATAATGTCAAAGTGGAATTATGTTTTTATTTTTTTAAACAAATTAATTCAAATTGAAAAGCTGAAATGTCTTGAGCCAATATGTACTCAACCCCGTTGTTATGGCAAGCTTAAATAACTCCAGGAGAAAGAAATTGTAAAAAATAGTCACATACTAAGTTGTATGGACTCACTCTGTGTGTAACAATAATGTTTAACATTAGTTGTGAGTGACTACCTCATCTCTGTACCCCACACATACAAATATCTGTAAGGTCCCTCAGTCGAGCAAGGAATTTCTAACACAGATTCAACCACAAAGACCAGGGAGGTTTTCAAATGCCTTGCAAAGAAGGGCACCTATTGATAGATGGGTAAAAAAAAATATGACACTGAATATCTCTTTGAGCATGATGAAGTTATTAATTACACTTTAGATGGTGCATCAATACGCCCAGTCACTACAAAGGTACAGGCGTCCTTCCTAACTCAGTTGCCAGAGAGGAAGGAAACTGCTCATGGATTTCACCAAGAGGCCAAAGAATTCTGATTATTTTACTACCAAACACCTTCTACCACACAACTACTACCATAGATGTACTACCATACACATACTACCACCTACACTACACACCTAATACCACACACCCACTACCAAACACCTATCTACTACCACGCACCTACTACCACACACACACACACTACCACCTATAGCACACACCTACTACCACCTACTACCAAACACCTACTATCACACACATACTTCCACACACCTACAACCACCTACTGCCAAACACCTACTACCACACACATACTTCCCCCTACTACCACACACATACTACCACAGATCTACTACCACACACATACTACCACTTATACCACACACCTACAACCACCTACTGCCAAACACCTACTACCACACACATACTTCCCCCTACTACCACACACATACTACCACAGATCTACTACCACACACATACTACCACTTATACCACACACCTACAACCACCTACTGCCAAACACCTACTACCACACACATACTTCCCCCTACTACCACACACATACTACCACAGATCTACTACCACACACATACTACCACTTATACCACACACCTACTACCCCCTTCCACCAAATATCTACCACCTACTACCACATACCTACTACCCCATGCTACCATACACCTACTACCAAACACCTACTACCACACACCTACTACCACACACCTACTACCACACCACCTACTACCACACACTACCCCACACCTCCTACTACCACACACCTACTACCACACCTGTGTTGCGTTCAGTCATCCCAAAACTGGAGAAAGCAACCATGTAAAACAATGGACAGTTTGGCAATTGAATCAAACTCGCGCTGCAGTAATTTGTAGTAGAGGAAGTGGGTGTTTTGATGTAGAGCCTGTTGCTGTGTACTTAACATCAAACACAGAAACACCAGCACGCGCACCACACACACAAACACACACACAGCCCCTCTCCTTTCCAAATCCTGTCATGCACAGCTGGCTCTCTCTGTCTACCCCCCTTCTCTCATCTCCCCTCTCCCTCTCCCTCCGTCTCTCATCTCCCCTCTCCCTCCTTCTCTCATCTCCCCTCTCCCTCGTTCTGTCACTCCGCCTTTCTGTCTCATCAACATCCGGCTTCCCTCTTTTCCTCCTAGAGAGAAGAACAGACGCTGCAGTTATTCTGTGATCTGTACCATCTACACACACACACACCAACTGTATCCTTTATCAAAGCACACAGCACTTCTTATAGAAATAGACTCAACATGCACACACTTTCACTGAGAGACAGCACCATAGTGCCTTCAGAAAGTACTCATACCCCGTGACTTATTCCATATTGTGTTGTGTTACAGCCTCCTTTCAAAATTGATGAAATATATTTTCTTTCTCACCAAAGTGAAAACATTTATTTAAATTTTTTTGGCAAATGTATTTGGCATGTTTTGGAATATTTGTATTCTGTACAGGCTTCCTTCTTTTCACTCTGTCAATTAGGTTAGTATTGTAGAGTAACTACAATGTTGTTGATTCATCCTCAGTTCTCCTATCACAGCCATTCAAATCTGTAACTGTTTTAAAGTCACCATTGGCCTAATGGTGAAATCCATGAGCAGTTTCCTTCCTCTCCGGCAACTTAGTTAGGAAGGACGCCTGCATCTTTGTAGTGACTGGGCGTATTGATGCACCATCTAAAGTGTCAAAGGGATATTGAATATCTGCTACCCATCTACCAATAGGTGTCATTCTTTGCGAGGCATTGGAAAACCTCCCTGGTCTTTGTGGTTGAATCTGTCTTTGACATTCACTGTTCAACTGAGGGACCTTACTGATAATTGAATGCGTAGGGTACAGAGATGAGGTAGTCATTCAGAAATCATGTTAAACACTATTATTGCACACAGAGTGAGTCCATGCAACTTATTATGTGACTTGTTTAGCACATTAATACTCCTGAATGTATTTACGATTGCCATAACAAAGGGTTTGAATACATTTCAGCTTTTCATTTGTCAAAACCATAATTCCACTTTGAAATGATGGGGTATTGTGTGCAGGCCAGTGACACACAATCTCAATTGAATCCATTTTAAATTCAGGCTGGAACACAAGAACATGTGGGAAAAAGTCAAGGGGTGTGAATACTTTTTGAAACCACTGTAGGTCAACGTTTAGTTCATGGAATGGAGGTGTGGTATATTGTATATCTTAAATGTATGCCTACATCCCAGATCTCTCTGTTCAATATCAGTTACGCACCTCTCTGATTCAGAGGGGTTGGGTTAAATGCAGAAGGCACATTTCAGTTGAAGGCATTCAGTTGTACCACTGACTAGGTATCCCCCTTTCCCTTCTCCTTCTATACCAGTTGTCTGGGACAGGGATGTTGTTTCAATGTACAAATTCATAGGCAAGTTCTCTGCTTTTGGATGCTACTGAGCCTATGAAACCGGTCCGCAAAAACTCAGATTCCGTGTCATCAGATAAGACCTTGTGCTCCTCTGCTACTCTATCATAGTCTCTCTCTCTCTGCTACTCTATCATAGTCTCTCTCTCTCTGCTACTCTATCATAGTCTCTCTCTCTCTGCTACTCTAGCATAGCCTCTCTCTCTCTCTCTCTGCTACTCTATCATAGCCTCTCTCTCTCTCTGCTACTCTATCACAGTCTCTCGCTCTCTCTGCTACTCTATCAGAGCCTCTCTCTCTCTGCTACTCTATCAGAGCCTCTCTCTCTCTGCTACTCTATCAGAGCCTCTCTCTCTCTGCTACTCTATCAGAGCCTCTCTCTCTCTGCTACTCTATCATAGCCTCTCTCTCTCTGCTACTCTATCATAGTCTCTCTCTCTCTGCTACTCTATCATAGTCTCTCTCTCTCTCTGCTACTCTATCATAGTCTCTCTCTCTCTGCTACTATGATAGTCTCTCTCTCTCTGCTACTCTATCATAGTCTCTCTCTCTCTGCTACTCTATCATAGTCTCTCTCTCTCTGCTACTCTATCATAGTCTCTCTCTCTCTGCTACTCTATCAGAGCCTCTCTCTCTCTGTTACTCTATCAGAGCCTCTCTCTCTCTCTGCTACTCTATCAGAGCCTCTCTCTCTCTGCTACTCTATCATAGTCTCTCTCTCTCTGCTACTCTATCATAGTCTCTCTCTCTCTGCTACTCTATCAGAGCCTCTCTCTCTCTGCTACTCTATCAGAGCCTCTCTCTCTCTGCTACTCTATCAGAGCCTCTCTCTTGCACTGGCACATGTTCGTTTTCAGTGTCGTTCGATCTAGATATTTTTTTATCCCGCGCTGCTGAATTTCTTTCCTTCAAATGGACTTCATTCCCTTCTCTCACTTCCTTGGCTGCTCCTTCAAGAACCTCAAGGGGGGCTGGTCGTTTTACGTCTGTATGCACAGGGTGGGATGACGTCGGCTATGTCAACGATACAAAATGCACTCTCGAGTTCAGATGCATATTATGCAACAACAACACAAACGGACAACATGTCATCATCATTTGTATGGGGTACGGTGGTCATTTTGACTATCTTAGCCCACACAGCTACAAGAATGTATGGGGTACGGTGGTCATTTTGACTATCTTAGCCCACACAGCTACAAGAATGTATGGGGTACGGTGGTCATTTTGACTATCTTAGCCCACACAGCTACAAGAATGTATGGGGTACGGTGGTCATTTTGACTATCTTAGCCCACACAACTACAAGAATGTATGGGGTACGGTGGTCATTTTGACTATCTTAGCCCACACAGCTACAAGAATGTATGGGGTACGGTGGTCATTTTGACTATCTTAGCCCACACAGCTACAAGAATGTATGGGGTACGGTGGTCATTTTGACTATCTTAGCCCACACAGCTACAAGAATGTATGGGGTACGGTGGTCATTTTGACTATCTTAGCCCACACAGCTACAAGAACGTATGGGGTACGGTGGTCATTTTGACTATCTTAGCCCACAGCTACAAGAACGTATGGGGTACGGTGGTCATTTTGACTATCTTAGCCCACAGCTACAAGAATGTATGGGGTACGGTGGTCATTTTGACTATCTTAGCCCACACAGCTACAAGAATGCATTTTCATGCTAGGTTAGGACCTTCATTCGGTGGCTTATAGAGATCCCAACTGATGTACTAACACTGATCACACTTTATTAGTGTAGTAAGAGGAACAACCATGTCTACTAGCGCACACACACACACACACAGAGAGAGGGAGAGAGAGAGAGAGCGAGAGAGAGACACAGAGAGAGAGAGAGAGACACAGAGAGAGACACAGAGAGAGACAGAGAGAAGGTGGGCCACGCCAATCAAACACATCCGTCTACCATCTGTGATGTTCTACCAGGGGACCATATTGACAGATGCACACATCTTACCGGGGGGCTATATTGACAGTTGCACACTTCCAGTTGAGATCTGAGGCTCCAGACCAGCCGCACAGCCAAGGACAACACTGAATATTCATCAAGGAATATAACCTGCTGAATATCTATCAGAAAAGACTGAAAAACTCTTTAAGGTGTTGGTACTCACTTTAATATGACTGTTTGTTTTTGGATCCGGCACTCTTTAAGGTGTTGGTACTCACTTTAATATGACTGTTTGTTTTTGGATCCGGCACTCTTTAAGGTGTTGGTACTCACTTTAATATGACTGTTTGTTTTTGGATCTGGCACTCTTTAAGGTGTTGGTACTCACTTTAATATGACTGTTTGTTTTTGGATATGGCACTCTTTAAGGTGTTGGTACTCACTTTAATATGACTGTTTGTTTTTGGATATGGCACTCTTTAAGGTGTTGGTACTCACTTTAATATGACTGTTTGTTTTTGGATATGGCACTCTTTAAGGTGTTGGTACTCACTTTAATATGACTGTTTGTTTTTGGATATGGCACTCTTTAAGGTGTTGGTACTCACTTTAATATGACTGTTTGTTTTTGGATCCGGCACTCTTAAGATGTTGGTACTCAAACAGCAGAAAATCTGAGATACCTGTTCTCTGCATCAGTTAGTCAACCACTGACTATTCTAAACCAACATCCTCTACTCCATATAACAACAATCCCCCACCATCCATCCGCACGTTCTCCTCCTAAACACGTGAGCTGTAGAACAGAGCGCCCTGGCAGTGCCAACCCCTGGCGAACCCCTGCTTGGTGAACTCTGACAGTGAGATAATTACGTTAGATAACTCTACCGTCCCACAGGCTGGGGGCTCCCCTGTCACTAGGCACAGTCTAATACGGCTGCTAGGGTAACACCCAGCGGAACACTCCTCACCTCATAAACCCAAATTAACTGCCCGGTGACGAGCCAACAGGGCGCTGCAGCACTGGGGTGGCACGGGGACACGGAAACTAGGAGGGACTAACTAAACCAACACACAGGGCTACCTAGGACGGAAGGTATCCTAGAGGTTAGAAAGGCTGGCCAAGTGGTGGCACGAGGGGTGGCACGAGGACAGCTATGGGGATACCACACACTCCACGCACTCTTGCACAGAGGTGGCACAGGTTACAGCTGGCACACAGAGGTGGCATGGGGACATGAGGTCAGGGAAACCTCATACCTGCCTGGCCCAACTGAAGTAGGATAACCTAACTAATGCCCTCAAACTGTTCAGGAGACACGAGGTGAAGACTGACCAAGGTCGTCGCTGACTGGAAGCCCAGCAAATCGAAAACACTAAAAATGGACATCTGATTGAAGTATGTGGAGTGACTTCTTTTTCACTCTGATATTTTACTCTGCACCTTTACTTAGCCCAACAGTCAATTTGCAGAAAATCACAATGTGAGGACACAAGGTACAAGAAAAAGATAAAAGGGTGTTTTATAATCAAACGGCATCCGGTGGCATTTTGGGAAACCGCAAAACGAATGAAGGGTGGTGCTGATGCTCTTGAATAAAAGACGAGAGAACAGACGAGACAAGGCCATGATGAACAGAAGGGACAAAAATAGCATTTGAGAGGAGATTGAAAGGAGATTGAAAGTAAACAAGGTTGTTTAATATGGAGGATGAAAGCCTTCAGTGGTAGCTCTAAACCAGGTCCTGACAGTCCCAATCCATCACTAGAGGTTTAAGTCTGATTACAACCAGACGGAGGTTTCAAATACTATTTGAAACCATTTCAGATACTTCAGCTTGGCTTGATTGGCTTTATTGAGCTTGCCAGGCGCAACGGACAAATACAACAGTCGCAAAAGTGCAAACCCAGCCTGAAACGCTCAAAGTACTTCAACGATTTCTAATAGTACATGAACCCAGGTCTGATTCCTCAGCACAATGAGAACCGTGACCCCTCCTGACCCTGATACTTAACCCACTAATACCCTGACCCCTGATCTCTGACCCTATCCTGTGTCTGCTTATCATCTTGAAGTTCAGTCGATCTGCGTTCGACCGAGGCTGCGTTTACACAGGCAGCCCAATTCTGATCTTTTGCCAATAACGTTTCAGGCACAATGGCAATCTGATCCAATAAAGACCAACATCCACAAAGTAATAACTCAAGTCTATAACAATATGTCATGTCAATAACTCACGTTCAAACTCATGTGTCTGGACCACTTTTCCCAGCCTGTCAATTGAACCCACAGACATGATTGGAAAAGTAAATAACCCTGTAGCCAATCAGAATGCATAGACACTGGCAAGGTCAAACAAAAATTGGTGGAAAATAATTCAAAGGCAATGCTAGAGTCAACAGCAACAATCAGCATTTAATATGATGCATTAAGTGTTCAGGGGCAGGGAAACCCCAAACAGCAGTAAATCAATCAACAGCTATGATCTATTGTTACCTACATGCACCGCTGATCAAAGGTAAACTACTGGTTAAATCATCAGGGGTCACAAAATGACCCCATACTACTGTGCTGGCCTGGTTACGCATCCATCACCATAGTTACTGGGACCATGCTGTAAAAGACAATGTGATAACACGTCAAATGGGTATAATATGTCAGTACCCGCATACCAACACAAGGGCAGCCTTAGCAACGGAAGAGTCATAGAAGAACACCTAGTAGGAGACTATTCTCTTTGAAAAGGAGCTTGCAGCCAGTGTTGGCAATTTCGACATTTTGTCTCTATATTTAGTGAGTTTTCAGAGCCCTCCCTTATGAAAAAAGATTGCAGTCAGAGTGCAGTATAGCTGCAGTTCACTTTAGTATAAGGTCTGATTTTGTAAGGGGCGCCAGTGACTTTTATTGGTAGAAGAGGCTAGTGGCAAATTCAGCTACTTCTCAGGCCGTCTTGGCAGAGTTTTGACAAAAGAGAGTTTCTATGGTTTTGATATCATTTAGAGACTTTACCCACTCAATTATGCTGCAAACGAGGTTGGGAGAAGCTGTCTGTGCTACAGAAGCCACGGCAACGCGGCACACACAGACAGAGAAGCACAGGGGGGGGGGGGGGGGGGGGGGCGCGGTTGTGATGTCGTCGTGGCAATGGCAGAACGTCATCCAGTGACTTCTAGAGACTAATCAAGGAACCAGCCAATAGTGGAAAAACTGTTGGCAACACTGCTTGCAGCTTTTATGGTCACATCTTTGACTAACCATCTTTTCTCTTTGGGAAATATTTGATTAGTAAGACTAAGATATTAGCATAGCGCGATAGTCTACTTTATGTTATAAGACAGATGCATCCAGTAATACTGTATACCAATAACTACCAGGTACTAGGCTACCTCGCTGAGCTGGATGACACCGTCTTAGATCGGGAATCAATAAAAACGGATCGAACAACACTCAAATAGACTTTCAGAAACATGTTGCACCTCAGAGAGAGAACAAGAGAGAGACAGAGACAGAGAGAGAGAGACAGAGAGACAGAGAGAGAACAAGAGAGAGACAGAGACAGACAGAGAGAGAACAAGAGAGACAGAGAGAGACAGAGACAGACAGAGAGAGACAGAGAGAGAACAAGAGAGAGAACAAGAGAGAGACAGAGAGAGAACAAGAGAGAGAACAAGAGAGACAGAGAGACAGAGAGAACAAGAGAGAGACAGAGACAGAGAGAGAACAAGAGAGAGACAGAGAGAGACAGAGAGAGACAGAGACAGAGAGAGAGACAGAACAAGAGAGAGACAGAGACAGAGAGAGAACAAGAGAGAGACAGAGAGAGAGAGAACAAGAGAGAGACAGAGAGAGACAGAGAGAGAGAGAGACAGAGACAGACAGAGACAGAGACAGAACAAGAGAGCGACAGAGACAGAACAAGAGAGCGACAGAGACAGACAGAGACAGAACAAGAGAGAGACAGAGGGACAAAGAACGATAGAAGTAAATCAAATCAAATTTGACTTGTCATAAGCGCCGATTACGACAGGTGTAGACGTTACCGTGAAATGCTTACTTACGAGCCTTTTCCCAACCATGCAGAGTTAAAAATCAAGGACAATGTGCAAAAAAAGGAAATAGTGACACAATAAAATAAGAAGAATATATACAAGGAGTCCTGGTACCAAGTCAATGTGCAGGGGTACGAGGTAGTGGAGGAAGTATGTAAATGTACGTAGGGGTAGAAGTGACTCGGCAATCAAGATAGATAAACAGAGTAGCAGCAGAGCATGTGAAAGAGTGTGAAAGTGTGTCTATGTGTGAGTGGGTGCGTGTGGCGTCAATATGCATGTGTGTGTTAGTGTCAGTATTTGTGAGTGTGTGGGTTGAGTCCAGTGAGCGTGCGTAGAGCCGGTGCAAGTCAGCGCAATTTTAAAAAAAGGGATCAATGCAAATAGTCCGGGTGGCCATTTGATGGCCGGGTGGCCAATTGAAACTGTTCAGGAGTCTGATGGCTTGTGGGTAGAAGCTGTTCAGGAGCCTTTTGGCCTTTCGGTCCCAGATGTGGTGCTCTGATACCGCTGGTGCCGTGCGGTAGCAGAGAGAACAGTCTATGACTTGGGTGGCTGGATTCTTTGACCATTTTTAGGGCCTTCCTCTGACACCGCCTGGTACAGATCTCCTGGATGAGAAGGGAGCTTGGCCCCAGTGATGTACAGGTACAGATGTTGCCGAGGGGCCTTTGGGCCCGCGATAGCCCCCATCTCTCTCTTTACGCGAACAGCCTACCCAACCCATTGGAGAGCAGAGCGAAGCAGAGAACTATGTCGTACGGACATTTGTCCATTTTGATTAACAGGACCGCTAGTCTGACAGAAGCTCAGCTTAAGGAAAGCAGATCACAGCCCTAAAGGCTGGCTGATGACAGGCCATCCCACCGGGGACAACCGGACACACACAATACAAAATGCTGCTTTCTCCCATCGACACAACCCCCAAAAAAGGAAGATTGCTGAGGAGACATTCTCTTTAAGCAATTACAGAAGCAGAGATCCAGGGCTCCGAGACCACTGCACCACACTACCCTGACATCCTCTCAACAGCATCCAAATGGCACCCTATTTCCCTGTGGAGTGGACTACTTCAATAGTAGACCACTATATAGGCCATACGGCGCCATGCGTGACACAGCCCATCTCTCAAAGGTTTCTCCTGGCTACATCTGCAATGTGCCGCAGCAGCTCTCCCACCCTCTGCAACAGCCTCCATACAATCTTCCATTATAACTATCCAACCTCACCCTCTGACTGAGGTCTGGTTAAAGCAGTGAACTCAGCCAGGACCCCATGTAATGTCAGGTCACGGAGCTAAAATACCGTTTACGAGGCTGCACAGAAAACCAATCACATTTCATTGCAGTAGCATGTCCCACAGCCGTACAGCTGACTGCAACAATACCGCATATTTTCAAGGATGGGATTATGCAGTAACATTCTACAATATAATCATACCAGTTTTGCTCGCTATTCGCTCGCAGTAAAATCACACACACACACACACACAACATTACCAAGTGTTCTTCTGAATTCCACCTGGGGCTTCCACCTGCCTACACTGACACAATGTTCTACACAAAGGTGTTTAATGATTTAGAACCCCTCCCCTGGCTACCTACACACACACAAACAGACGCACACACACCTCCCTGATCCGGGTCCTGCTCCTTCCTGTGTCTCTCACTGTTCCATCACTGTTCCCCTGAGATCTGGCACGGGAGGTTTGTGTATGTGTATGTGTGTGTGTGTGTGTGTGTGTGTTTGTGTGCGCGCGTATCCTGGTTAGCGGTTGCCCTTGGCAGAGGTGGTAAACTAGAAACGCTGTTTAGCTAAACCAACAGAGAGAGAGAATTGAGGTGTGTTCTATTTACACACACACACATACACACACACACACACACACACTCCTCCTCGCCTATAGGGCAGAAACTTAAGCCGGAAGCACCCGTGGTAAGGGCTGTTCAATGTTGGTCTGACCAATCGGAATCTATGCTTCAAGACTGTTTTGATCAGGCAGTACTGGGAAATGTTCAGGTCGCCCCCTGGGAACAGTGTTGACCTATACACTGTTGACCTATACACTGAGTATGGTCACAGCAACACAATAACACGATTACTGTGAATAGTCCGTATAATATAATAGTTTGATTTAAACGTTTGCAAGAAGATTTCCCTAATAATCCTGTTTACATGGACACATCTGAAATCAGTATTCCTGATGGGACTCGGATAAATGCAGAAAAATCGCCAGTCAAAATAAACAAACATTCTACCACAACGACCAGCTATTTTTGTGATGCCAATTTGATTCAGAGTTCAGACGTATGAAGTTAGAAAACTATTTCTAACAATCATACTTTCCGTTTTTCCCCCCAAGCCCGCCTCACTCGCGCAAAAGAAGGAAGCTCGTGCTGCTCGTGCTTACACATGCGTAGATCAAATACACTGCTGCAACTCCCATTAAGGTGTTTACATGTCCTAATCATTTTAAAGATTAGTCAGAAATTAAGGTGTTTATATGTCCTAATCATTTTAAAGATTAGTCAGAAATTAAGGTGTTTTAATCCGAGTACGCTGACTTGGATTATGACCTAAGATAAGCATACTCGGCCTTTTGCCAAAATCTGTTTAATTTTGAATTATTAGTGTGCGTGTAAAACGTACTCACTGACCCGGTGACTGGGTTCATCAGGAACTGCATAGAGGATGTGGTTCCTACTGTGAGGATTATAACTGATCCAAACCAAAAAACCCGTGGATCGATGGCAGCATTCGCGCAAAATTGAAATCGCGAACCACTACATTTAACCACGGCAAGTTGACTGGGAACACGGGACTTATGACCTCCGTAAGGCAATCAAAGAGGCAAATTAAATTACAGGGACAAAGTGGAGTCGTAATTCAACGGATCCGACACGAGACGTATGTGGCAGGGACTCCAGACAATCAGGGATTGTAAAGGGAAAGCCAGCCACGTCGCGGACACCGACGACTCACTCCTGGATGATCTAAACACCTTCTTCGCCCGCTTCGAGGAAAACAACACCAAGCCACCAACGTGGGCCCCCGCCACTCACAAGGACAGTGTGCTCCCGATCTCCATGGTAGACATGAGTAATACATTCAAGCGTGTTAACCTTCACAAGGGTGCCGGCATTTCAAGCCGCATCGTCAGTCATCACTAGCCGGCCTCCGCCCAGTACCCTGCCCTGAACCTTAAGACACTGTCACTAGCCCACTATCACCGGTACTCTACCCTGAGCATTAGACGTAACCATTAGAGACCTCTGCCTTGTATGTACATGTACTTATGTACATAGTCATTGAACCCTGGTCACTTGCAAAATGTTTACATGCCGTTTCATTACTTTATATGCGTCTACTGTATTCTAGTCATGGCTCATCCTATACACACCTTTTCTATTCATATACTGTCCACACTGTCTATACACACCATGTATATACATTTATATGTATGGCGCTTGCAATGCCAGGGTTGTGGGTTCGATTCCCACGGGGGACCAGTCCGAAAAAAGTATGACAATGTATGCACTCACTACTGCAAGCGCCTGCTAAATGACTCAAATGTCAAATATAAATGTTCATGTCAATATTTATATTCCAGACTGATATTGCTCATTCTGATATGTCTTAATTTCTTGTTATTTATTTTGGATTGTGTGTGTATTGTCATCGTGTTGTTAGATATTGCTGCACTGTTGGAGGTAGAAACATAAGCATTTCCCTGCACCTGCAATAACATCTAAAAAACGGTGTATGAGACCAATAAACGTTGATTTGATTGAATGTTTACATTGTTTTTTCCCCACTTTATACACTGAGTGAACAAAACATTAAGAACACCTTCCTACTATCGAGTTGAACCCCCCCCCCCCCCCCCCCTTCAAACCCTCAAAACAGCCTCCATTTGTCAGGAGGAAGGACTCTACAAGGTGTCGAAAGCGTTCCACAGGGATGCTGGCCCATGTTGCGCATGAAAAACCCAGCAGCATTGCAGTTCTTGACACAAACCAGTGTGCCTGGCACCTACTACCATACTCCATTCAAAAAGGTACTTAAATCTTTTGTCTTGTCCATTCACCCTCTGAATGTCACACATGCACAATCCTTGATTTAACAGGTGACATATACATAAGAGATCATAGCGTTCACCTGGACTCACCTGGTCAGTCTGTCATGGAGAGAGCAGGTGTTCTTAATGTTTTGTACATTCAGTGTATGTACTGCGCCTTCGGAAAATAAATTCATCCAGAGAGATTGCTCTTGGATTGATGTTACGGTGCTATTTGGGTTAATTGTCCCCCCCCCCCCCCCCCATTTCGAGATGTATTATAAACTTTGATTTGATTTGACACACAGAAGAACATGCTGCCTATAAAGTGTCAATCTTCAACAAACGCCTCCTTATAATTCACACTTTATAATTCAGTCTTTATAAAAGTCACTCTTTATAATTCACTATGCCAGTATTTTCACTGTGTCTGTTCCTATCAAAAAAACAAAACAAATCTTTCTATTCGAAAAACACAAGGACATGACAGATTAAAGTGGGCATCGGATACAGTATGTGAAATTACATTATAATAAAGGAGATCAGACCGAATCCCATTACGGTTGAGGTTAATGATTCCCCTGGAAATCAGGCAACATCCCACCATAACATGCCCATGTTTACCAAGACAGTAAGTAGCCATTCATTCAGCAGGAAACTAGGGGGGGAGAGAGGCCTGCAGAGGGATACACTAGTTTTATGGCTCCCATAGCACATGATTGAAATAACCCTCAAATCAATGGTGTGTTTGTGTATGCATGCATGTTAAATCGAGTTAAGAAGAGCAAACACACGAGATCCAGTGTGCACTGGGAGTGTGTGTGTGTGCGTTCGTGTGTGCGTGTTTACCTAGTGCAGCTTCACGTTACTGAGACCGATCCAACCTGTAAGACACCTAGGCACAGATCTAGGATCAAATCCTAACCTTCACCATTATGTGGAAAACACTCAATTGAACTTAAGTCAATGTCTGGGTGATCTAAGGCCCATGTGGCAAATGGAGAGAAACCGGCTCAGATTAGCTATGATAGGCCTACATTTGATGCTTATCAAGTCAAACAAGAGAGAAGGGAGGTGAGGGAGCGAAGGAGAGAAGAGGAGCAGAGGAGTAGGAAGAGGTGAGCTGTGAAAATTCATCCCTCTGAGCTCACATCAATTACTCCACATTTCAGCTCCTCTCCTCAGTGTGTGTCATCTGAGGTTTCTCTGATCCCTCCGTCTCTCTCTGTGTGTGTGTGTGTGTGTGTCCCGCAGGGCTCCGGCTTACAGTAAGGGGGACTGGAGAAAGGAGAGCTCTTAATAGGACTGTGATACAGAGCTAATATGAGACTCTTTACACGAGGCCCATTCCACCTAGAGAGGATACAGAGGCCCATAGGACAGATATTACATTTAGAAACCACAGGAGCAACACAAAAAAGGTATCGCTACTTCGGCGTTAGCCTTTCAACCTGTTCTTTACATAGCCAAGTATCTTGCAGTTTGATTCCATCATTTGTGACGGAAACTTGCAGTCTTCCAGTCACACACGCTGACCATGGTGGCCATACTGCTGCTGACTCACACACACACTTAGCCCGAGAAAAGGCTATTTGCCAGTAGACTCAAGAGACAAAGGAAGCAGATGAACTTGTAAAAACATTACCTTCACATCTCTCTCCCTCCCTTCGCCCTCTCTCTCTCGCTTGCTCCCTCCCTCCCTTCGCCCTCTCTCTCTCGCTTGCTCCCTCCCTCCCTTCGCCCTCTCTCTCTCGCTTGCTCCTCCCTCCCTTCGCCCTCTCTCTCTCGCTTGCTCCCTCCCTCCCTTCGCCCTCTCTCTCTTTATCTCTCTTTGAGTTCTATATATAGCAGTTCATTTTCAGCCCAGCAAAATGGAGTTAAACAAAGGACTTAACACATCACCTAATGGATGGGGCTCCCCCTTATACACTACCCTCCACCAAATGATGTACAGTACAGCATGTAGTGCATTTCTAAGTGCTCCAGTACAGTCATGCATTTGAGTCTGCATGCTAAAGCTCCACCTCCAACAAACAGAGGTCTCTCTGATAGTGGCGGAAGGAGGGGGAGGAGATGGGAGGGTTCCCCCAGGCTATCAGCATATAAGAAGGCTGCAGTACAGTGTGTGTGGGTGTGTTATTTACAGGGCTGAAGCACAGGGAGTTCCTTATTTATTTTATTTTATTTTTCACCTTTATTTAACCAGGTAGGCCAGTTGGGAACAAGTTCTCATTTACAACTGTGACCTGGCCAAGATAAAGCAAAGCAGTGTGAACAGACAACAACACAGTTACACATAAACAAACGTAGTCAATAACACAATAGAAAAACGGATGTACAGTGGGCAGATGTAGAAGAGGAGGGAGGTAAAGGCAATAAATAGGCCATAGAGGCCAAATAATTACAATTTAGCATTAATACTAGAGTGATAGATGTGCAGATGATGATGTGCAAGTAGATATACTGGGGTGCAAAAGAGCAAGAGGATAATAACAATATGGGGATGAGGTAGTTGGGTGTGCTATTTACAGATTGGCTGTGTACAGGTACAGTGATCGGTAAGCTGCTCTAACAGCAGCTGCTTAAAGTTAGAGAGGGAGATATAAGACTCCAGCTTATAGAGAGAGAGAGAGAGAGGGTGAGAGAGAGAGAGAGAGAGAGAGACAGAGAGAGGGCGAGAGAGAGAGAGCGAGAGGGCGAGAGAGAGAGAGGGGCGAGAGAGAGAGAGAGCGAGAGGGCGAGAGAGAGAGGGTGAGAGAGAGAGAGAGAGAGAGACAGAGAGAGGGCGAGAGAGAGAGAGAGCGAGAGGGCGAGAGAGAGAGAGGGCGAGAGAGAGAGAGGGCGAGAGAGGGCGAGAGAGAGAGAGGGCGAGAGAGAGAAGAGAGAGAGAGAGAGAGAGAGAGAGAGAGAGAGAGAGAGAGAGAGAGAGAGAGAGAGCGAGAGGGCGAGAGAGAGAGAGGGCGAGAGAGAGAGAGAGCGAGAGGGCGAGAGAGAGAGAGGGCGAGAGAGAGAGGGTGAGAGAGAGAGAGAGAGAGAAGACAGAGAGAGGGCGAGAGAGAGAGAGAGAGAGAGAGAGAGAGAGGGTGTGAGAGAGAGAGAGAGAGAGAGAGGAGAGAGAGAGAGAGAGAGGGCGAGAGAGAGAGAGGGCGAGAGAGAGAGAGAGCGAGAGGG
>NC_034185.2:38025897-38055897 GCF_002021735.2 Oncorhynchus kisutch
GGGCGAGAGAGAGAGGGCGAGAGAGAGAGAGAGAGAGAGAGAGAGAGAGAGAGAGAGAGAGAGAGAGAGAGGAGAGGAGAGAGAGAGAGAGAGAGAGAGGGCGAGAGAGAGAGAGAGCGATGAGGCGAGAGAGAGAGAGGGCGAGAGAGAGAGGGCGAGAGAGAGAGGGCGAGAGAGGGGCGAGAGAGAGGGCGAGAGACAGGGCGAGAGAGAGGGAGAGGGCGAGAGAGAGGGCGAGAGAGAGAGGGCGAGAGAGAGAGGGCGAGAGAGAGAGGAGGAACAGCACATAAGATGTAATTGAAGAATACATAGACTCTAACCACTTCCAGAAAAATTGGAAAACACTAAACCAACAACAACACAAAGAGCTTCCTATCCAAAATGGAGATGTATGGTTAAACCACTTCTCCAATCTTTTTGTCTATATAACAAAGAACAAACAGTAAAAACATATACAGGATCAAATACAAATCTTAGAATCAACTATTAAAGACCAAAACCCACTGGATTCTCCAATTACCTTGAATGAGCTACAGGACAAAATAAAAACCCTCCAACCCAAAAAGGCACGTGGTGATGATGGTATCCTTAATGAAATGATCAAATATACAGACAACAAATTCCAATTGGCTACACTAAAACTCTTTAACATCATCCTTAGCTCTGGCATCTTCCCCAATATTTAGAATCAAGGACTGATCACCGCAATCCACAAAAGTGGAGACAAATTTGACCCCAATAACTACTGTGGGAAATGCGTCAACAGTAACCTTGGGAAAATCCTCTGCATTATCATTAACAGCAGACTTGTACATTTCCTCAATGAAAACAATGTACGACATACCACATTGTCAATTAGGGTGTGCAGGGTGACTAAAAAACAAACCAAAACAAAGGCTAAGTCTTCTCATGCTTTGTTGATTTAAAAAAAGCCTTAGACTCAATTTGGCATGAGCGTCTCCTGTATAAATTGATGGAAAGTGGTGTTGGGGGAAAAAAATACAAAATCATAAAATCCATGTACACGATCAACAAATCCACCCTCTTTAACATTTATATATCAAAGAATTGGCGAGGGCACTAAAACAGTCCGCAGCACCCAGCCTCACCATACTAGAATCTGAAGTCAAATGCCTACTGCTTGATGATGATCTGGTGCTTCTGTCCCCAACCAAGGAGGGCCTACAGCAGCACCTAGATCTTCTGCACAGATTCTGCTAGACCTGGGCCCTGACAGTATTACCAAACTGGGGTATCCACAATAAAAATGTGATTCACATTTTTTTTATATATATATACAGTACATACATACACACATATATATAAATAAATAAAATATTTTCAAACAGTCCATTTATATTTTCCAACGGGGCTATACATACATACGGGTGAGTTTTTTGTCTCACCAGAGTAGCCTCGTTTTACTGCCAAAAATAACATTAAACCATATATTGTTTAGCGAAAAAACAACACAATGTCAAATACAGGTAGTCGAGTCAAACAGTTAACATCCAATCACATTAACCGTTACTCATTAACCGTATGTAGCCAAACGTAGCTGCTGCTCATGTTGGCATGTCGCAAACATCATGACAGGGAGACATAGCGGAGTGGTAACGCGTGTGCCAACAGTTACTCCCGACGCCACTTGGGTACACTGCAGCATCCACCACTGCCAGCAGGTAGCCTAGTGGTTAGAGAGTTGGGCCAGTAACCGAAATCTGTCATTTTGTCCATGAATAAGCAGTTAACCCACTATTCCCCGGTAGGCTGTCACTGTAAATAAGAATTTGTTCTTAACTGACTAAATAAAGGTTAAATCAATTAAATCAAAAATCCCCTGAGAGGCTCTTGCTGCCAAGGGAATGCCTGACAGCTTGAAAGACGTTTTGGACAATACAGTGAAAATACACTGTACAATACAGCAAGGCTCCTGAACTCTCGCATATTTTCTGCACTATGCAATGATACGGGCAGCGACCATGTAACGCTTTTACAACATACAGAAGTGCGCTGGTTGTCAAGAGGCTAAGTATTGACAGTTTTTTTTTTCAATTGGGAGACGAGCTTAAAATGTTCTTTAATGACCATAATTTTCACTTGTCTGTCTGCTTGCATGATGACGAGTTTCTCAAATGACTGACCTATCTGGGTGATGTTTTTTCTCCCCTGAATGTTCTGAATCAATAGTACAGGGACTCTCCACAACTATATTCAAAGTGGGGGACAAAATTGAGGCTATGATTAAGAAGTTGGAGCTCTTCTCTGTCTGCATTAACAAGGACAACACACAGGTCTTTCCATCGTGTGATTTTATGTCAAATGTGATATTGCGAAGCACCTGAGTGAGCTGGGAGTGCAATTACGCAGATACATTCCCGAAATGGACGACACAAGCAACTGGATTCGTTATCCCTTTCATGCACTGCCTCCAGTCCACTTACTAATATCTGAACACGACAGCCTCATCGAAATTGCAACAAGCGATTCTGTGAAAATTGAATTTAAATCAGAAGCCACTGCCAGATTTCCGGATTGGGCTGCGCTCAAAGTATCCTGCCTTGGCAAATCGCACTGTTAAGACTGACACCTTTTGCAACCACGTACCATTGTGAGAGTGGATTCTCGAGCCCTCACTAGCATGAAAACTAAATACAGGCACAGACTGTGTGTGGAAAATGATTTAAAACAGACTCTCTCCAATGCAATCCAACATTGCAGAGTTATGTGCATCCTTTCAAGCACACCCTTCTCATTAACCTGTGGTGAGTTACTCACAATTTTCGATGAACAAATAAGGGTTTTATATGTAAGATAAAGAGCAAAATTATTGATTATTATTATATTATAATTTGTGACCCGGCCCTATAAGAGTTCTTTGTCACTTCCCATGAGCTAGGTTGTAACAAAAACTCACACTCATTCTTATGTTTAATAAATGTATCGTATAGTGTGTGTGTGGCAGGCTTACAATGATGGCAAATAACATTTGAGAGTACGCTGACACTGGTGCTAGAGGGGGTACGCAGCTGGAGGTTGAATGTTTGAAGTGGTACGGGACTATAAAAAGTATGGGAACAACTGCACAAAAGCACACAAAAAACTATACATACCTCAGCCTCAACATCAGCGCCACAGGCAACTTCCACAAAGCTGTGAACGATCTGAGAGACAAGGCAAGAAGGGCCTTCTATGCCATCAAAAGGAACATAAAATTCGACATACCAATTAGGATCTGGCTAAAAATACTTGAATCAGTTATAGAACCCATTGCCCTTTATGGTTGTGAGGTCTGGGGTCCGCTCACCAACCAAGAATTCACAAAATGGGAAAAACACCAAAATGAGACTCTGCATGCAGAATTTTACAAAAATATCCTCAGTGCACAGCGTAAAACACCAAATAATGCAGAGGAGAATTAGGCCGATAAAAGCTAATGATCAAAATCCAGAAAAGGGCCATTAAATTCTACAACCACCAAAAAGGACGCGATTCCCAAACCACCCATAACAAAGCCATCACCTACAGAGAGATGAACCTGGAGAAGAGTCCCCTAAGAAATCTGGTCCTGGGGCTCTGTTCACAAACACAAACAGACCCCACAGAGCTCCAGGACAGCAACACAATTAGACCCAAACAAATCATAAGAAAACAAAAAGTTAATTACTTAAAACATTGGAAAGAATTCACAAAAAAACTGAGCAAACTGGAATGCTATTTGGCCCTAAACAGAGAGTACACAGTGGCAGAACACCTGACCACTGTGATTGACCCAAACTTAAGGAAAGCTTTGACTATGTACAGACTCAGTGAGCATAGCCTTGCTATTGAGAAAGGCCGCCGTAGACAGACCTGGCTCTCAAGAGAAGACAGACTATGTGCACATTGCCCACAAAATGAGGTGGAAACTGAGCTGCACTTCCTAACCTCCTGCCAAATGTATGACCATATTAGAGACACATATTTCCCTCAGATTACACATATCCACAAAGAATTTGAAAACAAATCCAATGTTGATAAACTCCCATATCTACTGGGTGATATACCACAGTGTACCATCACAGCAGCAAGATGTGTGACCTGTTGCCACAAGAAAAGGGCAAACAGTGAATAACAAACACCACTTTAAATACAACCTATATTTATGTTTATTTATTTTCCCTTTTGTACTTTAATCATTTGTATATTGTTACAACCCCTTAAACAGTTGAAGTCAGAAGAAAGAATACACTTAGGTTCATTAAAACTAGTTTTTCAACCACTCCACAAATTTCTTGTTAACCAAAATATTGTTTTGGCAAGTCAGTTAGGACATCTACTTTGTGCATGACAAGTCATTTTTCCAACAATTGTTTACAGACAGATTATTTAATTTATAATTCACTGTATCACAATTCCAGTGGGTCAGAAGTTTACATACACTAGGTTGACTGTGCCTTTAAACAGCTTAGAAAATTCCAGCAAATGATGTCATGGCTTTAGAAGCTTCTGATGCTAATTGACATCATTTGAGTCAATTGGAGGTTTACCTGTGGATGTATTTTCAATGCCTAACTTCAAACTCAGTGCCTCTTTGCTTGACATCATGGGAAAATCCTTGGGAGCAATTTCCAAACGCCTGACGGTAACATCTGTACAAACAATCGTATGCAAGTATAAACTGCACATGGGGACAAAGATCGTACTTATTGGAGAAATGTCCCATGTTCTGATGAAACAAAAATAGAACTGTTTGGCCATAATGACCATTGTTGTGTTTGGAGGAAAAGGGGGAGGCTTGCAAGCTGAAGAACACCATCCCAACCGTGAAGCACGGGGTGGCAGAATCATGTTGTGGGGGTGCTTTGCTGCAGAAGGGACTGGAGCACTTCACAAAATAGATGGCATCATGAGGGTGGAAAATTATGTAGATATATTGAAGCAACATCTCAAGACATCAGTCAGTTGAAGCTTGGTCGCAAATGGGTCTTCCAAATGGACAATGACCCCAAGTGTACTTCCAAAGTTGTGGCAAAATGGCCTAAGGACAACAAAGTCAAGGTATTGGAGTGGCCATCACAAAGCCCTGACCTCAATCCTACAGAAGATTTGTGGGCAGAACTGAAAAGTGTGTGCAAGCAAGGAGGCCTACAAACCTGATTCAGTTACACCAGCACTGTCAGGAGGAATGGGCAAATTTCCCCCAACTTATTGTGGGAAGCTTGTGGAAGGCTACCCAAAACATTTGACCCAAGTTAAACCATTTAAAGCCAATGCTACCAAATACTAAGTGAGTGTATGTAAACTTCTGACCCACTGGGAATGTGATGAAAGAAATAAAAGCTGAAATAAATCACTCTCTACTATTATTCTGACATTTCACATTCTTAAAATAAAGTGGTGATCCTAACTAACCTAAAACAGGGACTTTTTACTAGGATTAAATGTCAGAAATTGTGAAAAACTGAGTTTAAATGTATTTGGCTCAGGTGTATGTAAACTTCTAACTTCAAGTGTATATACATAATATGCCATTTGAAATGTCTTAATTATTTTGGAACTTCTGTGAGTGTAATGTTTACTGTTCATTTTTATTGTTTATTATCTACTTCACTTGCTTTGGCAATGTTAACATATCACTCCCATGACAATAAAGCCTCATGAATTGAGAGAGCGAGAGTATGTACTAAGCAAATGTCAAATTGGCTTTTAACCAAATTACCGTATGACAGACCACGTATTCACCATGAACACTTTTTGACAAACAAACAAAACAAAAGCAAAGGTACGTCAGTTAAGATAATTATAATGACAGCCTACCACGGCCAAACCTTCCCCTTACCCGGACAACTCTGGGCAAATTGTGTGCAGCCCTATGGGACTCCCCATCACGGGCAGTATTGATACAGCCCGGGATCAAACCCAAATCTGTAATGATGCTTCTAGCACTGCGATGCAGTGCCTTCGACGGCTGCGCCTCTCAGGAACCCTTGACTATTCCACATGTTGTTAGTTAGAGCCTTTTAAAATTGATTCAATTGTGTTTTTCCCTCCTCAATCTAAACACAATACCCCATAATGACAAAGCAAAAACAGATTTGTAGACATATTGCTAATAAAAAAATATAAATAAATACGGAAATATAACATTTACATAAGTATTCAGACCCTTTACTCAGTACTTTGTTGAAGCACATTAGGCAGTGATTATAGCCTGGAGTCCTCTTTGGTATGACGCTACAAGCTTGGCACACCTGTATTTGGAGACTTTCTCAGAATGTTGAACCGTTTGGTCTGGAGCAGGTTTTCATCAGGTTTCTCTCTGTACTTTGCTCCGCTCAACTTTGTCTTGATCCTGACTCGTCTCCCAGTACCTGCTGCTGAAAATCACCACCACAGCATGATGCTGCCACCACCATGGAGAACCGTCAACATTAAACCCCTAAATAACCCTGTTCTGTCAGACTGGACTGGGTTGTAGCAGTTCCCATCACTGTTAACCATGTTAGACTGTGGCACAACAGCAGCCGTTGATTGTGGAGTTTCCGTCAGGGAGGGAGGACAGAAAGGGTTAATTAAGTGAGCTAGTGTGTTAGACTGACGTCTCTCGCTTTCTCTCAATTCAATTCAATTCAGTTCAAAGGGCTTTATCGCCATGGGAAAAATATGTTTACATTGCCAAAGCAAGTGAAATAGATTGTAAACAAAATAATAGAAATTACGAAAAAAATATTACACTCAAAAAAGTTTAAATAATATAGACATTTCAAATGTTATATCATTGGCTATGTACAGTTTTGTAACAATGTGCAAATAGTCGAAGTACAAAAGGGATAATAAATAAACATAAATATAGATTGTATTTACAATGGTGTTCAGCTCCACTGGTTACCCTTTTCTTGTGGCAACAGGTCACAAATATTGCTGCTGTGGTGGCACACTGTGGTATTTCACCTAATAAATATGGGAGTTTATGAAACTTTTGATTTTGTTTTCAAATTCTTTGTGGGTCTGTATAATCTGAGGGAATAAAGTG
This sequence comes from Oncorhynchus kisutch, assembly GCF_002021735.2. Classification (NCBI taxonomy): domain Eukaryota; kingdom Metazoa; phylum Chordata; class Actinopteri; order Salmoniformes; family Salmonidae; genus Oncorhynchus; species Oncorhynchus kisutch. The sequence goes on from NC_034185.2 coordinate 38,032,913, forward strand.
TCTTTGATATGGTCATACATTTGGCAGCAGGTTAAGAAGTGCAGCTCCGTTTCCACCTCATTTTGTCAGCAGTGGGCACACTGCTGGTCTGCCTACGGTGGCCTCTCTTGATAACAAGGACATGTTTACGGAGTCTGTACATAGTCAAAGATTTTCTTAATTTTGGGTCAAGTCACAGTAGTCAGGTATTCTGTCACTGTGTATTCTCTGTTTAGGGCCAAATAACATTCCAGTTTGCGCTGTTCTTTTGTTGATTCTTTCCAATGTGTCAAGTAATTATCTTGTTTGTTTTCTCCTGATTTGATTGGGTCGAATTGTGTTGCTGTCCTGGGGCTCTATGTGGTCTGTTGGTGTTTGTGGACGACCTGGCTGAGGGGACTCTTCTCCAGGTTAATCTCTCAATTTGGTAAGGGATTTGTCATGGAAGGTTTGAAAATTGCTTCCTTTTATGAATTTTGATCAATAGCGGGAATCGTCCTAATTACGTTCTGCATGCAATATTTGGTGTTTTACATTGTACATGTAGGACGTTATTGCAGAATTCTACATGCCGTCTCAATTTGGTGTTTGTCACATTTCGTCAATTTTTGGTTGGTGAGTGGACCCCAGACCTCACAACCACAGAGGGCAATGGTTTTTATAACTGTTTAAATTTTTTGTTTATATTTTTTTGCCAGATCCTAATTGGGATGTCAAACGTTATGCTCAGATCATTCACAGCTTTGTGAAAGTTACCTGTGTTGCTGATGTTTCAGCCGAGGTAGGTATAGTTTATTGTGTGCTCTAGGGCAACAGTTTGTAGGTGGAATTTGTATTTGTGGTCCTGGCAAATGGAGCTTTTTTTGGAACACCATTATTTTTGTCTAACTGAGATTAACTGTCAAGGCCAAAGTCTGACGGAATTTGTGTAGAAGATCGAGGTGCTGCTGTAGGCCCTCCTTGGTTTGGGAACTGAAGCTGCAGATCATCTGCAAACAGTAAAGATTTGACTTCACAGTCTAGTAGGGTAAGGCCGGTTGCTTCAGACTGTTCTAGAGCCCTCGACAATTCGTTGACATACAGTGCCTTTGTAACTTCCGTCTCTCTCCTCGCCCCAACCTGGGCTCGAACCAGGGACCCTCTGCATACATCAACCACAGTCACACACAAAGCATTGTTACCCATCGCGCCACAAAAGCCACGGACCTTGCAGAGCAAAGGGAACCACTACTTCAAGGTCTCAGAGCGAGTGATGTCACCGATTGAAACGCTATTAGCGCGCACCACCGCTAACTAGCTAGCCATTTCACATCGGTTACACTCAACCCCCCTTTTCCGCAGCAACCAGTGATCCGGGTCAACAGCATCAATATAACAGTAAAACTTTAGTCCGTCCCCTCGCCCGAACCAGGGACCCTCTGCACACAGACAACAGTCACCCACAAAGCATCGTTACCCATCGCTCCACAAAAGCCGCGGCCCTTGCAGAGCAACGGGAACCACTACTTCAAAGTCTCAGAGAGAGTGACGTCACCGATTGAAACGCTATTAGCGCGCACCACCGCTAAGTAGCTAGCCATTTCACATCGGTTACACTTTCAGAAAGTATTCAGACCCCTTCACTTTTCCAACATTTTGTTACGATACAGCCGTATTCTACAAAGGATTAAATAAATACAAATCCTCAGAAATCTACACACAATACCCCATATTGACAAAGCTAAAACAGGTTTATAGAATTTTGGGGAAATTTATTGCAAATAAATATTCAGACCCCTTCCCATGAGACTCGAAATTGAGCTCAGGTGCATCCTGTTTCCATTGATCAGCCTTGAGATGTTTCTACAACTTGATTGTAGTCCACTTGTGGTAAATTCAATTGATTGGACAAGATTTGGAAAGGCACACACCTGTCTATATAAGGTCCCACAGTTGACAGTGCATTTAAGACCAAAAACCAGGCCACGAGGTTGAAGGAATTGTCCGTAAAGCTAAGAGACAGGATTGTGTTCGAGGCACAGATCTGGGGAAGGGTACCAAAAAACGTCTGCAGCATTGAAGGTCCCCAAGAACACAGTGTCCTCCATTATTCTTAAATGTAAGACGTTTGGAACCACCAAGACTCTTCCCAGAGCTGGCCGCCAGCCAAACTGAGCAATCGGGGAAGAAGGGCTTTGCTCAAGGAGGTGACAAAGAACCCAATGGTCACTCTGACAGAGCTCTAGAGTTCCTCTGTGGAGATGAGAGAAACTTCCAGCAGGACTAACATCGCTGCAGCACTCCACCAATCAGGCCTTGTCCAGCAGGGCTCAGGCTTACAGTACGGGGGACTGGAGAAAGGAGATAGTGTAACACAAAGCTCTTAATAGGACTGTGATACAGAGCTAATATGAGACTCTTTACACGAGGCCCATTCCACCTAGAGAGGATACAGAGGCCCATAGGAAAGATATTACATTTAGAAACCTCAGGAGCAACACAAAAAGGTATCGCGACTTCGGCGTTAGCCTTTCAACCTGTTCTTTACATAGAATCAAACTGCAAGATACTTGGCTGTCATTTTGTGACGGAAATCTTTCAGTTTTCGTTGCCATCTTTCCGTCACACGCTGACCATCGTGGCCATACTGCTGCTGACTCTCACACACACACACACACAAAGACCAATAAAAAGCAGATGAACTCGTAAAAATAGCGAACATTACCTTCACATCTCTCTCTCGTTTGCGCTCTCCCTCCGCCCTCTCTCTCTTTATCTCTCTTTGAGTTCTATATATAGCAGTTCATTTTCAGCCCAGCAAAATGGAGTTAAACAAAGGACTTAACACATCACCTAATGGATGGGGCTCCCCCTTATACACTACCCTCCACCAAATGATGTACAGTACAGCATGTAGTGCATTTCTAAGTGCTCCAGTACAGTCATGCATTTGAGTCTGCATGCTAAAGCTCCACCTCCAACAAACAGAGGTCTCTCTGATAGTGGAGGAAGGAGGGGGAGGAGATGGGAGGGTTCCCCCAGGCTATCAGCATTTAAGAAGGCTGCAGTACAGTGTGTGTGTGTGTGTGTGTGTGTGTGTGTGTTATTTACAGAGCTGAAGCACAGGGAGAACCCTTTGCATAATGAGAGAATAGGAGGGAAGGACTGAAAGAGAGAGGTCAATCTAACACAGCGTTTCCCAAACTAAGAGTCGCCAGATTTGAAAATGGGGTCGCGAGAGAAACTCTGAAATAAAATAAATAAAATTGAGCTTGGTTCATAGAACCGGGGTTATGTCAGTAACCTCTGTTAGCCGCTAGATGCGGAAAAAATAAACAGAGTGGTTTTGGTATTTCCTACAGATGTGGCTCAATCTTATAAACCGTTTAAGCTACAAAATATTATGACCCCGTCCCTAAAAGATAACACGTACAGTTGAAGTTGGAAGATTACATACAATTTGGTTGGAGTCATTAAAACTAATTTTTTAACCACTCCACAAATGTCTTGTTAACAAACTATAGTTTTGGCAAGTCAGTTAGGACTAGAGGTCGACCGATTAATCGGAATGGCTGATTAATTAGTGCCGATTTCAAGTTTTCATAACAATCGGAAATCAGTATTTTTGGGCGCCGATTTCCGATTATTAAAAAAATATATATAATGTTTTATATACCTTTATTTAACTAGGCAAGTCAGTTAAGAACACATTCTTATTTTCAATGACTGCCTAGGCACTGTGGGTTAACACGACAGATTTTCACCTTGTCAGCTCAGGGGTTCCAATCTTGCAACCGCACATTTAACTAGTCCAACGATCTAACCATTGCACTCCACGAGTAGCCTGCCTGTTACACGAATGCAGTAGAAGCCAAGGTAAATTGCTAGCTAGCATTAAACTTATCTTATAAAAAACAATCAATCATAATCACTAGTTATAACTACTAATCCAGTTTAGCAAGCAATATTAACCAGGTGAAATTGTGTTATTTCTCTTGCGTTCATTGCACGCAGAGTCAGGGTATATGCAACAGTTTGGGCTGCCTGGCTCATTGCGAACTAATTTGCCAGAATTTTTAGGTAATTATGACATATATTGAAGGTTGTGCAATGTAACAAGAATATTTAGACTTAGGGATGCCACCCGTTAGATAAAATACCGAACGGTTCCGTATTTCACTGAAATAAACTAAACGTTTTGTTTTCGAAATGAGTTTCCGGATTCAATCATATTAATGACCAAAGGCTCGTATTTCTGTGTTATTATGTTATAATTAAGTCTGATTTGATAGAGCAGTCGGACTGAGCAGCAGCAGGCCCGTTATCATTCATTCAAACAGCACTTTCGTGTGTTTTGCCAGCAGCTCTTCGCAAGCACAGCGCTGTTTATGACTTCAAGCCTATCAGGCTAATGGCTGGTGTAACCAATGTGAAATGGCTAGCTAGTTAGCTGGGTGTGCGCTAATACTGTTTCAAACGTCACTCGCTTTTAGATTTGGAGTAGTTATTCCCCTTGCGATGCAAAGAGCCGCGGCTTTTGTGGAGCGATTGGTAACGATGCTTCGAGTGTAACTGTTGTCGATGTGTTCCTGTTTCCAGCCCAGGTAGGGGCGAGGAGGGGGACGGAAGGTATAGTGTTACACTGGCAATACTATAGTGCCTATAAGAACATCCAATAGTCAAATGTACATGAAATACAAATGGTATAGAGAGAAATAGTCCTATAAATACTATATTAACTACAACCTAAAACCTCTTACCTTGGAATATTGAAGTCTCATGTTAAAAGGAACCACCAACTTTCATATGTTCTCATGTTCTGAGCAAGGAACTTAAACGTTAGCTTTTTTACATGGCACATATTTTACATGGCACACATTTTTACATGGCACATATTACTTTCTTCTCCAACACTTTTGAGGCTAAATAGATTTTATTTATGTTTTATATTTATATTTATGTTTTATATTAATTTAAAATAAGTGTTAATTCAGTATTGTCATTGTCATTTGTAATTGTCATTATTACAAATAAAAAAAAATGTTTAAAAATATCGGCTTTTTTTGGGGTCCTCCAATAATCGGTATCGGTATTGAAAAATCATAATCGGTCGACCTCTAGTTAGGGCATCTACTGTGTGCATGACACAAGTCATTTTTCCAACAATTGTTTAAAGACAGATTATTTCAATTATAATTTACTGTATCACAAATCCAGTGGGTCAGAAATGTACATACACTAATTGACTGTGCCTTTCAACAGCTTGGAACATTCCAGAAAATTATGTCATGGCTTTAGAAGCTTCTGATAGGCTAATTGACATCATTTGAGTCAATTGCAGGTGTAACTGTGGATGGATTTCAAGGCCTACTTTCACACTCAGTGCCTCTTTGCTTGACATCATAGGAAAATCAAAAGAAATCAGCCAAGACCTCAGGAAAAAAATTGTAGACCGCCACAAGTCTGGTTCATCCTTGGGAGCAATTTCCAAGCGCATGAAGGTATCATCTGTACAAACAATAGTATGCAAGTATAAACACCATGGGACCATGCAGCCGTCATACCGGATGAAAAGGGGGAGGCTTGCAAGCCGAAGAACACCATCCCAACCGTGAAGCACGGGGTGGCAGCATCATGTTGTGGGGGGTGCTTTGCTGCAGGAGGGACTGGTGCACTTCACAAAATTGATGGCATCATGAGGGTGGAAAATTACGTGGATATATTGAAGCACCATCTCAAGACATCAGTCAGGAAGTTAAAGCTTGGTCGCAAATGGGTCTTCCAAATGGACAATGACCCCAAACATACTTCCAAAGTTGTGGCAAAATGGCTTAAGGACAACAAAGTCAAGGTATTGGAGTGGCCATCACAAAGCCCTAACCTCAATCCTATAGAACATTTGTGGGCAGAACTGAAAATGTGTGTGTGAGCAAGGAGGCCTACAAACCTGACTCAGTTACACAAGCTCTGTCAGGGGGAATGGGCCAAAATTCACCCAACTTATTGTGGGATTCTTGTGGAAAGCTACCCAAAACATTTGACCCAAGTTAAACAATTTAAAGGCAATGCTACCAAATACTAATTGAATGTATGTAAACTTCTGACCCACTGGGAATGTGATGAAAGAAATAAAAGCTGAAATAAATCATTCTCTCTACTATTATTCTGACATTTCACATTCTTATAATAAAGTGGTGATCCTAACTGACCTTAGACAAGGAATATTTACTCGGATTAAATGTCAGGAATTGTGAAAACTGCGTTTAAATGTATTTGACTAAGGTGTATGTAAACTTCCAACTACAACTGTACATACTGCTTTCCTCCATTATGCCCACAAGCGTTAAAACAGAGGACAAGACCAGGGACTAAATCAGACTGAGGGGAAAAGATCATCATCAATTATCATGTTCTTTCCTACACAGAAGATCATACAAAATTATTACCTGATGATATTCTGACCTTCCCAATAACTTTCTGATGCATTTCGGTCTCTTCAAACCGTACTTTCTTCAGATTGAAATATTGTCAAAAGTACTGTCCGACTGATTTGTAACAGATTGCCATAGCCCAACTTCAAAAATAAAACATTGGCTGTTGATTACATCACTTCTTCCACGTGGTGTGGTTGCGATTTTTTTAAATATCAAAATGGGGTCACGAGCTGAAAATGTTTAGGAACCCCTGATCTATCGCACTAGCTCACTTAAAACCCTTTCTGACCTCCCTCCCTCACAGAAACTCCACTATCAACAACTGCTGTTGTGCCACAGCCTAACATGGTTAACAGTGACTGAAAATGGTACAACTCAGTCCAGTCTGACAGTCAGGGTTATTAAGGGGTTGAACGTTGACGGTTCTCCACAATGATGCATCATGGGAAATGCCTATGGATCCTGGGGAGTTAGGGTAAGCCACAGTCCAGAGCAGAGACAGGAGCAAACACAACCACAACTGCCTGAGAGGATGTCTTCATTTAGGAGCTTACGTCCCTAGTGGCCTTCATATATGGAGGGACATTGGGAAGCATCATGGGAAATGTAGTCTGAAATGTAGGCCATAATGCACAACTTTACATACACATAGTTGGCCTATTGATAAAATGTTTTTACCATGGTATAATGCTACTTTGTTACAATGCAACTTTGTTTCAATTTTATCTTCTGTATAATGATACATTATTCTGAGCTATCAAATACACTACATGGCCAAAAGAACGTGGACACCAGTTGTCGACCATCTCATTCCAAATCATGGGCATTAATATGGTGTTGCCCCCCCTCCCCCCCCCCCTCCCCCCTTGCTGCTATAACAGCCTCCGCTCTTCTGGGAAGGCTTTCCACTAGATGTTGGAACATTGCTGTGGGGACTTGCTTCCATTCAGCCACAAGAGCATTAGTGAGGTCGGGCACTGATGTTGGGCGATTAAGCCTGGCTCGCTGTCGGCATTCCAATTCATCCCAAAGGGGGGTTTGAGGTCAGGGCTCTGTGCAGGTCAGTCAAGTTCTTCCACAGCAATCTCGACAAACCATTTCTGTATGGACCTCGCTTTGTGCACGGGGGCATTGTCATGCTGAAACAAGGAAGGGCTTTCCCCAAACTGATGCCAAAAAGTTGAGGGCATGGAATCATCTAGAATATCAATGTTTGCTGTAGCGTTAAGATTTACCTTCACTGAAATTAAGGGGCCTAGCCCGAACCATGAAAATACAGCCCCAGACCAATATTCCTCCTCCACCAAACTTAGTGTTCTCCTGGCATCCGCCAATCCCAGATTAGTCCATTGGACTACCAGATTGGGAAGCTTAACACTACTCCAGCCAACACTTGGCATTGCACATGGTGATCTTAGGCTTGTGTGGGGCTGCTCCGCCATGGAAACCCATTTCATGAAGCTACCGACGAACAGTTATTGTGCTGACTTTGCTTCTAGAGGCAGTTTGGAACTTGGTAGTGAGTGATGCAAACGAAGACAGGCGATTTTTATGCGACACTTGCTTAAACACATGGCGGTCCCATTCTGTGAGCTTGTGTAGCCTACCACTTCGCAGCTGAGCCATTGTTGCTCCTAGACGTTTCCACTTCACAATAACAGCACTTACAGTTGACCGGGGCAGCTCTAGCAGGGCAGAAATTTGACGAGCTGACTTGTTGGAAAGGTGGCATCCTATGACGGTGCCACGTTGAAAGTCATTGAGCTCTTCAGTAAGACCATTCTACTGCCAATGTTTGTCTATGGAGATTGCATGGCTGTGTGCACGGTTTTATACACCTGTCAGCAATGGGTGGGGCTGAAATAGCCAAATCCACTAATTTGATGGGGTGTCCAGATACTTTTGTATATATAGTTTACTTGTCCGTTCTAGAGGAATTCTACCTCTGTGTGTGTGTGTGTGTGTATGCGTGGTTGTGTGTGTGTGTGTGTATGCGTGGTTGTGTGGTTGTGTGGTTGTGTGTGTGTGTGTGTGTGTGTGTGTAGCTGAACCATTCTGTATCTCATTTAGACCAGATTAGGAGGGCTAGAGTTCAGTTCACGCCCACGCACACACACACACACACACACACACACACAGCTCTTGGTTCTCATCAACTTGGCCTGCCCAAACATGGTCAAAATCCCACACAACATAGGCAAGCATGCACGCAGGCACACACACACCAGGGTTTCTGTAAGCCTGTAATAGCAGGCTTTTGGCACCAAAAAATATATAAAAAAGCTGATGAACAAAATTGATGCAAAATCCCATTGCGAAATAATGCTTTTTAGCCTGTTAAATGATGGAAGTACCAGTCGATTGAAATACATTTGACTGGTCATGTTTATCGGTCTATAGGTTCATTTGTGTGTATTGATCACACGGGTACAGCATACAGAAACAGAGCGTTTAATAAGTGAAAATCTGTCAGACAGCGCGAGAGCTGCTGCTACAACATCTTCAACAGCAAATGCATAAGCAACGAAAGGCAGGCTTCTTCAGCGCGTATATATATATTAATCTCTGTCACATGAAACCGCCCGTATGTGCGGTGCGCTTTTGACAAGTGTTTTCTCCCGCTAATTGCATTATGGCACGAACATAGCCTACCGTCTTGTGCGCATTGTTGCGCTTCTAATGTGAATACATAATAGTTCATCAACATTTTAAGGTAATCGTTCTCATCTGTTTTATCAGACTCATTGCCTTTTAACTTTTCTTTTTAAATGTATCCTATTCATACTAGTTGTATTAACGTTGTCCCGCACATGTGGTTAGAGTCTGTTTGGAATAGGCTATTTCTTCTAGACAAGCTGACCGACAGAATAGGTAAACGTTTCTACTATGGGGGAAAGTAAATTGACATAGGATAGTGATTTTGTTGTTCGTTACTCATCTTGATGGCTGAGAAAAAGCAAATGTGGACAGATTTCTATCTCCAGTGTGAATCAGAATGAGGTTTTAAAAAAGGACCGCACATCGTTGCATCCTCAACTTGAATGTTCTGTTTTAATATGAATGACCGTAATCTAAAATGTGATTTATGTCATTCTGAGCACCGTGTGTGGACGCACTATTCAGGTTACATACCCAATGCATATGGGTCCGGTAAATTTCTTAAATGTCTGGTAAATGAATATGCTGCTGGTCCTAATGGAAACCCTGACAACCACACACACACACACACACAGGGCCAATGACCTCCCAGCCCCAGTAGGAACAGTGGAGCCTGGGGCCAGCCTGGATTCCAGCCTAAGAGAACGTCATTATCCCCTAGATAGACTTACCCTGCTGCCCCCTGGACAAGTCATTAGTGGAATATGTTATTGGACAGACTAATAATAGACAGACAGACAGACAGACGTAAGGGCCTGCTGCAGGTCTGTCCCATTTCTTCTCTCTCTCTCTTTCACTTTCTCTCAAAGAGCCCTACTCCTTCTCTCTTGCGCGCTCTTTCTTAACGAGAGCTACTCCTCTCTCTCCCTCTCCCTCTCTCCCCTCTGCCCCATCTCTTCCGGTTTCGGCATGACCCCCTCAGAGAGTGTGTGGGTTTGAAAGACCGCTAGAGAGAAGAGAGAGAGAAAGAAAAGACAGGAAAAGAAACAGGGAGCTCTCTCGCTCCAGGGAAAGCACCACAAAACCACTGAATTCTCCCCCTGCCCAAATAAGTACCTATAAAATAGGATGTGTGTGCCCTGCCCTTATGAAAAGGCAGCACTGAGAATACAGCATATTTTCCAACCTCCGAAATAGAACAAGGCCATATAGAGAAACGGAGAGAGAGAGAGAGAGAGAGAGAGGTGAGGAAAGGGGGCAGGGGTTAAATGGTAGTTTTACTTCCCAGTTCCCAGATTTCTAGGCAGATAACCAAGTGTAGGGTTTCACAAACTAGGGGTCGTGACCCCAAGCGGGGTCGCCTGATTTGAAAATGGGGTCGCGAGAGAACATATGCGCTTGGTGGGTTACGTCAGTATTCTCCAGTAGCCACTAGATGCGGGTGTAATTAACAAAGCGGTTTCTGTTTTCTTCCTACAAAAATGTGGCTCTATCTTTTGAATGGTTTAAGCTATAAAATATTATGACCGGATCACTGAGAGATAAGACTCTCAGGAAAACATATGTACAGCTGTGGGAAGTTTACAGACACTTAGGTTGGAGTCAATAAAACTAGTTTTTCCAACCACTCCACAAATTTCTTGTTAACAAACTATAGTGAAACTTTAGATTGTTATTCAGAGGTCATATGTAATGTTATCCCCATTCATTAGTGTTTGGAGTGGTTTCTGTCAGATCCACGAGCTAACGGAGTGGAATTTAAAAACGCCATTAATATCAGAGTCTAATCCTAATGGCTAATGACGGCCTAGCGCTACTGCAGTACTGTTCGCCATTTCCCACACTGTATTTGGCAACAACTAAAAGGAAGGACTAAATGTGTGCTCCTCTTCAGCAAACAGTCAATGAAGAGTCTGAATGAGAACCCTTTGTTAGCCAAATGTTGTCCGGAGAGAACGAGACGGGGCAATGAAATTGAAAGGGAGAGATAGAGAAGCCCTTTCTTGCAAAAAAAAAAAAAAAAAAGCCTCATCCACAGATGTTGCCCCTCTCTGACACCACTGGTCCCCATTGTATACACCCGGGGGGACTGATTGGCTGCGTCCGTCAAACACACACACACCCAGTCAGCCTCCTGGTAGCAGTGTTCAGGCCGACTGGGATCCCAGAGTATTTATAGAGACCCTGGCTCACTGGGGGGGGGGGGGTTTCTACTACACACACACACACACACACACACACACACAGTTGAAGTCGGAAGTTTACATACACCTTAGCCAAATACATTAGAACTTATTTTTTCACAATTCCTGACATTAAATCCTAGTAAATATTCCGTCTTAGGTCAGTTAGGATCACCACTTTATTTTAAGAATGTGAAATGTCAGAATAATAGTGGAGAGAATGATTTATTTAAGCTTTTATTTCTTTCATCACATTCCCAGTGGGTCAGAAGTTTACATACACTCAATCAGTATTTGGTAGCATTGCCTTTAAATTGTTTAACTTGGGTCAAAAGTTTTGGGTAGCCTTCCACAAGCTTCCCACAATAAGTTGGGTGAATTTTGGCCCATTCCTCCTGACAGAGCTGGTGTAACTGAGTCAGGTTTTTTGGCCTCCTTACTTGCACAAGCTTTTTCAGTTCTGCCCACAAATGTTCTATAGGGTTGAGGTCAGGGCTTTGTGATGGCCACTCCAATACCCTGACTTTGTTGTCCTTAAGCCATTTTGCCACAACTTTGGAAGTATGCTTGGGGTCATTTTCCATATGGAAGACCCATTTGCTACCAAGCTTCAACCTGACTGATGTCTTGAGATGTTGCTTCAATATATCCACATAATCTTCCATCCTCATGATGCCATCTATTTTGTGAAGTGCACCAGTCCCTCCCGCAGCAAAGCATGCCCACAACATGATGATGCCACCCCCGTGCTTCACAGTTGGGATGGTGTTCTTCGGCTTGCAAGCCTCCCCCTTTTTCCTTCCAACATAACGATGGTCATTATGGCAGTTCTATTTTTGTTTCATCAGACCAGAGCACATTTCTCCAAAAAGTACGATCTTTGTCCCCATGTGCAGTTGCAAACCGTAGTCTGGCTTTTGTATGGCGGTATTGGAGCAGTGGCTTCTTCCTTGATGAGCGGCCTTTCAGGTTATGCCGATATAGGACTCGTTTTACTGTGGATATAGATACTTTTATACCTGTTTCCTCCAGTATCTTCACACCTTTGCTATTGTTCTGGAATTGATTTGCACTTTTTGAACCAAAGTACATTAATCTCCTTCCTGAGCAGTATGACAGCTGTGTGGTCCCATGGTGTTTATGCTTGCGTACTATTGTTTGTACAGATGAACGTGGTACCTTCAGGCATTTGGAAATTGCTCCCAAGGATGAACCAGACTTGTGGAGGTCTACAATGTTTTGTTTCATGCATGTTCCTCATTCTCTCACATTGCCACCACGTTAGCCTAATTAATAGAGCATGTGAAATGGATGTTTGATAAATCAACGTTCCTTTTCATCTGGTCTGAATAAAGTAAATCAAGTGCATTATGAAGACGATGATGTCGCTCCTCCTTTCCATATCTGCACATTAAATGCAAGATGAAGGATTTCTCACCGACAGACAGTGTAGAAGTACTCCAGACCACATATTGAGTGTCTCGGTCATTCTTTCAGTCAGAGCATAAAACAACTTCGCCAGGCCACATATATAGACTCCTTTCTTGAAACATTCATACTGTATCTTAACAGTTTTCATACACTGCTCAAAAAAATAAAAGGTAACACTAAAATAACACATCCTAGATCTGAATGAATTAAATATTCTTATTAAATACATTTTTCTTTACATAGTTGAATGTGCTGACAACAAAATCACACAAAAATTATAAATGGAAATCAAATTTATCAACCCATGGAGGTCTGGATTTGGAGTCACACTCAAAATTAAAGTGGAAAACCACACTACAGGCTGATCCAACTTTGATGTAATGTCCTTAAAATAAGTCAAAATTAGGCTCAGTAGTGTGTGTGGCCTCCACGTGCCTGTATGACCTCCCTACAACGCCTGGGCATGCTCCTGATGAGGTGGTGGATGGTCTCCTGAGGATCTCCTCCCAGACCTGGACTCCTGGACAGTCTGTGGTGCAACGTGGCGTTGGTGGATGGAGCGAGACATGATGTCCCAGATGTGCTCAATTGGATTCAGGTCTGAGGAATGGGCGGGCCAGTCCATAGCATCAATGCCTTCCTCTTGCAGGAACTGCTGACACACTCCAGCCACATGAGGTCTAGCATTGTCTTGCATTAGGAGGAACACAGGGCCAACCACACCAGCATATGGTCTCACAAGGGGTCTGAGGATCTCATCTCGGTACCTAATGGCAGTCAGGCTACCTCTGGCGAGCACATGGAGGGCTGTGCGACCCCCCAAAGAAATGCAACCCCACACAATGACTTACTAATTGCCTATCATTTCCACCTGTTGTCTATTCCATTTGCACAACAGCATGGGAAATTTATTGTCAATCAGTGTCGCTTCCTAGGTGGACAGTTTGATTTCACAGAAGTGTGATTGACTTGGAGTTACATTGTGTTGTTTAAAGTGTTCCCTTAATTTTTTTGAGCAGTCTATCTATTATAGACATGTTAGTACAGTGGTGAACCTATAGGTCTTCAGTGTGTAACAGGTTAGTACAGTGGTGAACCTATAGGTCTTCAGTGTGTGACAGTGGTGAACCTATAGGTTATCAGTGTGTAACAGGTTAGTACAGTGGTGAACCTATAGGTCTTCAGTGTGACAGGTTAGTACAGTGGTGAACCTATAGGCCTTCAGTGTCTGACAGGTTAGTACAGTGGTGAACCTATAGGCCTTCAGTGTCTGACAGGTTAGTACAGTGGCGAACCTATAGGTCTTCAGTGTCTGACAGGTTAGTACAGTGGTGAACCTATAGGCCTTCAGTGTCTGACAGGTTAGTACAGTGGTGAACCTATAGGTCTTCAGTGTGACAGGTTGGTACAGTGGTGAACCTATAGGTCTTCGAGGTGTGACAGGTTAGTACAGTGGTGAACCTATAGGTCTTCAGTGTTTGACAGGTTGGTGATGCTGTAAGGACAGCAACCGTAATACCAGGTCTCTCATGTAGGAGAGAGCACTTTTTGTAAAACACAAAGGTCCATTGGTGTAGTAGAGGGTATACGCAGGTAGAAACCGTATACCCACTTTGTCAGTGGGCATTGCTTATACTCATTTCTTAATCCCTACTGATGTGTATCAAAAGAGTCTAGTGGAGGTATACAACATCAATTATGTAGTACAATAGAGAAAACATGCACAAAGTAGCCTACACAATCGCAAAGCACATGAAAGATATTCCAATGCACATTCAGCGGAGTATCATCTGCAGACAGCAAGAGTGTGCAGCTCTCAACTGGTTTTGCCATGCAGCAGCTCATAGAAGGAGGACATCGGTAGCCGGTAGGGTATGAAAGATCTTCAACTTATGATATCTACTAGGAAATGCTAACTAAAGGCAACAATGGGTCTGCAAACCAGGTATTGAAAAAGTTTAGTCAGAAGTGTTGGTTAGTTGGCTATTTGTGATGCACAATTGTCATCATGCGCTATTTGCATCAGGGGAGTAGACATGGATGGGCCTGGGTGGACAGAGGCCCACCCACTGGAGAGCCAGGCCCTGACAGGTCCACCCAAACAGATTGATGTGGTTTAAGCATTGTGTGGACTTAGACCATCCATTTTTTTTTTTTTTACGTGGGATTTTGAGAGTGAAAACTCAATAAAAAAAAGCATAAGACATTATTTTTCACACAGGGTGCCTGTCCTTTGCTGGGCAGGTTGTTTGGAAACTTTTGGGCAAAATGCACAACTTACTTCCCATTGCAACAAAAAAAAAACATTTGACATTTAGCACACAAAGTAACCTGTGACCTAAAGTTTAAAGTGTAACTGACAGTGTTTTAACTACCTTGCAGATATGAAACAAACAGACAATCATAATATCACAAAAAAATCTAATTCACAGACCAACCAACTTCATGAGAGGTTTTAAAAATAGGAACCATTTGACTCAACGTGACAAGTCAAATATGACTCAAAAAAATATTGAGAATGACACAAATATTAATTTCTACAAAGTTTGCTGCTTCAGTGTCTTTAGAATTTTTGTCAGATGTTACTGTGGAAAACTGAAGTATAATTAAAAGCATTTCATAAGTGTCAAAGGCTTTTATTGACAATTACATGAAGTTGATGCAAAGAGTCAATATTTGCAGTGTTGACCCGCAATCCGCCCTGGCGTGCTGTCAATTAACTTCTGGGCCACATCCTGGCTGATGGCAGCCCATTCTTGCATAATCAATGCTTGGAGTTTGTCAGAATGTGGGTTTTTGTTTGTCCACCCGCCTCTTGAGGATTGACCACAAGTTCTCAGTGGGATTCAGGTCTGGGGAGTTTCCTTGCCATGGACCCAAAATATAGATTTTTTGTTCCCCAAGCCACTTAGTTATCACTTTTGCCTTATGGCAAGGTGCTCCATCATGCTGGAAAAGACATCGCTCGTCACCAAACTGTTACTGGATGGTTGGGAGAAGTTGGTCTTGGAGGATTTATTGGTACCATTCTTTATTCATGGCTGTGTTCTTAGGCAAAATTGTGAGTGAGCCCACTCCCTTGGCTGAGAAGCAACCCCACACATGAATGGTCTCAGGATGCTTTACTGTTGGCATGACACAGATGGTAGTGCTCACCTTGTCTTCTCCGGACAAGCTTTTTCAGGATGCCCCACAATCGGAAAGGGGATTCAGAGAAAATGACTTTACCCCAGTCTTCAGCAGTCCAATCCCTGTACCTTTTGCAGAATATCAGTCTGTCCATTATGTTTTTCCTGGAGAGAAGTATCTTCTTTGCTGCTCTTCTTGACACCAGGCCATCCTTCAAAAGTCTTTGCCTCACTGTGTGTGCAGATGCACTCACACCTGCCTGCTGCTATTCCTGAGCAAGCTCTGTACTGGAGGTGCCCTGATCCCGCAGCTGAATCAACTTTAGGAGACGGTCCTGAAACTTGCTGGACTTTCTTGGGCGCCCTGAAGGCTTCTTCACAACAATTGAACCGCTCTCCTTGAAGTTCTTGACGATCCGATAAATGGTTGATTTAGGTGCAATCTTACTGGCAGCAATATCCTTGCCTGTGAAGCCCTTTTTGTGCAAAGCAATGATGACGGCACGTAAACATGGTTGACAGAGAAAGAACAATGATTCCAAGCACCATCCTCCTTTTGAAGCTTCCAGTCTGTTATTCGAACTTAATCAGCATGACAGAGTGATCTCCAGCCTTGTCCTCGTCAACACTCACATCTGTGTTAACGAGAGAATCACTGACATGATGTCAGCTGGTCCTTTTGTGGCAGGGCTGAAATGCAGTGGAAATGTTTTTGGGGGGATTCAGTTCAGCATGGCAAAGAGGGACTTTGCAATTAATTGCAATTCATCTGATCACGCTTTATAACATTCTGGAGTATATGCAAATTGCCATCATACAAACTGAGGCAGCAGACTTTGTGAAAATGAATGTGTGTGTCATTCTCAAAACTTTTGGCCACGACTGTACACGAAGGCATTGTTGGCAGAATAGATGGATGCAGTTCAATGCATGATTTACATAATTCACCCAAACATTTCTTGGCAGTCCAACAAATATTGCTATCAGGTTGTAAATCACAGCTGGCCTTGTAAATTGTTTGCTACCTCCATTCAGGATGCACGGTTTTAGTTTGAATGACTAAATATTCAAAAACGGACAAATGTAACTAATGCTGGAAATGTCAATACAATCAAACTAACAAGGGCAATGACCCCAAATCATTCATAACGTGGCTAATAGGCTAGCGTATCTATTGTAGCAAGCAAAAAATACAGAGCCTAGCATTAGCTAGGAGGACGCCATGCCATGCCATGCCATGCCATTGGAGGAGTGGGTGAGTGATTGTCTTTTTCCCCTCATATTGTTTTTCAGTGGCTATACACAACTATAGATGCAGGACTCATTTGGTTAGCTACCAAGAACTTGAACGACTGTTATCCAGTTAGCATATATCTTGCCATATTGCATCTCCACCCCAAAGCCCTTGCTTGGAAGTGTACTTCGCCAGACTGCCAAGAATCGTGCCCTCATTCAGGCCAAGGTGGCGAGACACGGTAGTGATGACACCATAGGCCTTGTTGATATCTGCACCAGACAGGATGCTCTTGCCAACATACACAAGGTCCAACATGTACGCTGTGGCGTGTTTGGGCTTCAGGCAGAAGTCTTCACGCTTTTTGATGTATTTCAGAACTGTAGTTTCCTCTGCTTGGAGCCACAGTGAAGTGTTATGGAAGTGTTATGGCAGTATGGATTTCTTCTCTTACATCTGCAAGCAGAGTCTGAACATCAGACAGGATAGCATTGTCTCCCTAAACCAGTGCAATGGCTCCTGCAATAGGTTTTAGGAGTTTCAGGCTGCTGAAAAATACATCATCCAGGAGGATCCTCTTGATGGGGCTGTCCATATCGGCAGACTGTGATATGGCCATTTCTTGGAGAGACTCCTTTCCCTCCAGGAGACAGTCAAACATGATGACAACACCACCCCAATGGGTGTTGCTGGGCAGCTTCAATGTGGTGCTCTTATTCTTCTCACTTTGCTTGGTGAGGTAGATTGCTGCTATAACTTTTTTAAATATTTTTTCTTTATTTTACCCCTTTTTCTCCCCAATTTCGTGGTATCCAATTGTTTTAGTAGCTACTATCTTGTCTCAGCGCTACAAATCCCGTACGGGCTCGGGAGAGATGAAGGTTGAAAGTCATGCGTCCTCCGATACACAACCCAACCAAGCCGCACTGCTTCTTAACACAGCGCGCATCCAACCCGGAAGCCACCAATGTGTCGGGGGAAACACCGTGCACCTTGCAACCTTGGTTAGCGCGCACTGCGCCCGTCCCGCCACAGGAGTCGCTGGTGCGCGATGAAACAAGGATTTCCTTACCGGCCAAACCCTCCCTAACCCAGGCGACGCTAGGCCAATTGTGCGTCGCCCCACAGACCTCCCGGTCGCGGCCGGTTACGACAGAGCCTGGGCGCGAACTCAGAGTCTCTGGTGGCACAGCTGGTGCTGCAGTACAGCGCCCTTAACCACTGCTCCACCCGGGAGGCCTGCTGCTATAACTTGATGACCCTTCAAATACCTAACCATTTCCTTGGCTCTCTTGTAGAGTGTATCCATTTTTTTCAGTGCCATGATGTCCTTGAGGAGCAGATTCAATACATGAGCTGCACAGCCAATGGGTGGGATGTGAGGGTAGGACTTTAGACCAAGCAGCCTTCATGTTCGTGTCTGTCACCAGTCCAAATACCTTCTGTGGTCCAAGGTCATTGACTGCCTTCGGCAATGTAGAGACCGGTGTGTCTGTTGTCCCTTGTGTCTGTGCTCTTACAGAATACTGGTGGAGATTTTGTAGTTAATTATTCCTTGCCCACGAACATTTGACCACCCATCAGAGAGGATTGCAATACAGTCTGCTTTCTCTATGATTTGCTTGACCTTTACTTGAACTCTGTTGAAATATGCATCTAGCAAATTAGTAGATAAAGCATGTCTGTCTGGATGGAGGGGTGTATGCTGGGTGAAGAACATTCAGAAATCTCTTCCAATACACATTGCCTGTGAGCATCAGAGGTGAACCAGTTGCATACACAGCTCGAGCAAGACATTCACCAGTGTTTCTCTGACTACGTTCCTTCATTGAGTAAAAAAAAAAAACGTATGATTCCAGGAGGACCATGAGCTGTTGCTATCGATAAGGTGTCCAATTAATCATTTTCACCTCAAATAGAAGTAGAGGGACTTTTGTCAGAGGTTGCTTGTTGTTACCTCTTGCGACGAGCAATCCCGTATCCGGGGGCGTAATCATAATCTCAAATGCTTTAGCATAACGCAGCGGACATAAATACCCCTATAAATGAAAGTAAAGGGGCTGAATAATTTTGCACGCCCAATTTTTCAGTTTTTGATTTGTTAAAAAAGTTTGAAATATCCAATAAATGTCGTTCCACTTCATGATTGTGTCCCACTTGTTGTTGATTCTTCACAAAAAAATACAGTTTTATATCTTTATGTTTGAAGCCTGAAATGTGGCAAAAGGTCGCAAAGTTCAAGGGGGCCGAATACTTTCGCAAGGCACTGTATGGTCCCTTACAGCCATTCTTCAATGGAAATGCCTAAAAAGACGTCACAATGCTGTAGACACCTTGGGGAATACGTGGAAAATGTAAGCTCATTCGTAGCTCATTCACAGCCATATAAGGAGTCATTGGCATGAGGTGGTTTTAAAAAATGTGGCACTTCCTGGTTGGATTTTTATCTGGGTTTCGCCTGTAACATCAGTTCTGTGGCACTCACAGAGAATATCTTTGCAGTTTTGGAAACGTCAGAGTGTCTTCTTTCCAAAGCTGTCAATTATATGCATAGTCGAGCACTAATCTAGCTTCTGATGGCTTAGCCAATGGATGACTTAGCCTACTAGATGTATCTCCCCAGAGACCAGCAAAGAAAAATCCTGATTGGATCTTTTTTTCTCTTCAGCGTAGCTCGTTGTCCATTCCAAAAAAAACAGAACAGATTAAATCAGAACATCATTTAAAATAGTAATATAATTATCATTATTATATTACTATAATCATTATTTTAGAAATCCTTAACCATTCTCTGAAGATGTGTTCTCTGAACCCACTGAACCCGCATTCTCTGAACCCACTGTGTTTGGGTTAGTAATAATTTGTGACTCGTTTCAGGAAACTAGGCGTATGTCATGCACTACTTCACAGGAGAGTTATTTGAACGTAAACTTTTTGGGCAGAAATGCCTTCTGAAACATGTGAACTTTCATGTGCCTTAATAACAAACTTGTATGTCATATATAATTACAAAAACAATTGTTAAATTACAAGCCTAGTTGGTTTAGCCACGGAAAAAGTCAGGAACCTTCCTGCTAGCCATGATTGTCTGAGATAATGGATGGGCTGGACATACTGAGAGATGAGTTCGGATTAGTCTGCCATGTAGCACGCTTCTGTCTATAACATGAGATGGTCAGTCAGTATGTGTAGGTCATCTTTTCGAACTAAGATTTTTTTTTGAAAGATATCACATAGAAGAACTGCAAAAGTGTTGCTCTCCACTTTTCTTCAGGACCCGAGTTTTTAAACTAGTGGAATGCCCGGTGGAATTAAAGTATGATAGCTAAGGAGATGGAGAAATTTCTGGCGTTTGATTGCAAATATGCAGAGGGAGTCGAAAAGAGAACACACAGAAGGCTGTTGTATAAAACACCTGTGTCCGGATTACATTCAAACTAAAGGCAACCATGGCATCCGTGACAGAGAGTGAGAAGCGTCAGAAAGTCGTTTTCATTTCAAGTTAAAGTGTACTGTAGGCTAGCTAATGTTAGCTGGCTGGCTCGCTAGCTAACGCTACGTGTATGATCTGTTTAGTAATATTATTCATATCGCAGAGCCATTTGCATTGCTAGTCATAGCCTAATGTTGGCTAGCTAACTAGCAGGGGAGTAACGTTATGAGTTGGGATTATGGTTCATTGTTTAGCTAGCTGGGTGCTTTGGGTGCTTGACTGCTGTTGTTAGGTGAGAACGCTCGGATCAACCCTACTCCTCGGCCAGAGCGTCCAGTGTGCGCTCTGAACGCTCCGAGAGCGAAACACTGTGAATTTACGAACTAACAATCTGACAATGCTCTGAGTTTACGAATGCCCAGAGCGCACTCTGGTACTCCAGATTGAATTTCTGAACACACCCGTAGTATAAACCAGCGTTGAGTCTTGACATTTTTGGTTGTTTAGTACATGGCCTCATGCGAGTCCTTAAAGAGATAGGTGGGGCTCAGGCTTAAGAGGGTGTGAACGATGCTGAATGGGTGTAGACAAAGAAGAGCTCTCCAGTAGTTTTACAAAAAGTTTCAAGGGCCATTTTCTCAAGTGAGGTTATAAGTTTATCAACTTTCAAAAGCAGAATTACTTTCCCATTGTTCCTCAACTCTAGTGTAGGATATACCATTTTCTGGCTCTGTGTCTTTACTTTTATCCAATGTAAAAAACACAATTTCAAATGTTGCTACATAAGACCAAATTGAGCCAGTAAGTCACATGTGTAGAGTGGCTCTATTTTCCCTAATTTTTTCACTATTTAGAATGTCTAAAGAATCCATATGTTGTTCTGAAATATGAGCACAGAAATACTGGACATTTTGACATCTGGTTATGGTGCTGATTTGACAAAATTGCAATCGTGGTGTTGAATTGGAATCGCATATTTCTGGTTTCGGTCTTGAATCGGTCTCGGACCCCTTGTCCCCCCCAATCTTGGATCAGTCTCACTTTAGGTGGTCTCGAACACAACACTACTGGTAGGCCTCATGTTTGGTTTCTTCCATCCCCAAAGTCTTTCTCTCCTTTCACCAAATACCTGACTTCTATGGATTTCTGAAGATGAGTAGATATTTAGAAATAATTATTGGTATCACAAATGGCAGTTTACTTGAAACATCTCATGGATCTCTAACCTCAAAGTACTACCTTTGAAGTAGTAAGTCAGTATAGCTTAGGGGTGTGAACATTTAAACGTTTTAATGTTTCAAAACGTTTTAACGAAGTTGGGATCCCTAACCAAAAACAGTTCAGTTATCACAAAACATGTTATTTTCCTTGTTATAACCAAAAGGCTATTAAGGCATGGGGAAGTTGTGTAATTCAAGTAAAACCAGAGCAGAAGAGGCTAACTTTAGGCTACTTGGTGAATTTGCAAGGCATGCAAGACAAGATATTGCGAGATGCAAATTACCAAAACATATGAGCACGCTTCTACTTCTGCCTCACACTGTCCTGCCTGATCTGTCTCTTTGCTAATGATGCAAGTGAGTGTTTAGTCTTCTGTCTGTTGTGTGTAGAATATCCTAACCTAGGGCCATCCGAGTGGCACAGCGGTCTTTGGCCAGGGGGCTTTACTTAGCTCATTGCGCTCTAGTGACTCCTTGTGGCGGGCTGGGCGCCTGCAAGCTGACTTCTGTTCGTCAGTTGACCGGTGTTTCCTCCGACACATTGGTGCTTCTGGGTTAAGCTAACGGGTGTTAAGAGGCTTGGAGACGTGGCTTGGCGGGTCGACCTTTTGGAGGATGCAAGACTCTAAATTTGCCTCTCCCGTTGGGGAGTTGCAGCGATGAGACAAGATCGCAATTGGATATCACAAAATTGGGGAGAAAAAGGGGGTCAAATGTATTTTTTTATTATTAATAAATAAAGAATAACCTAGCCTATTCATCGCACCAACGTCTTCAATCTTGCGAGCTTGGGGGTAGCCTACTCTTCATTTGTCACGTATACTGCCTCTCCAGCCTCAAGATCATCAGTCTGCTGATTATCTTGCACACTTGTCACCATCATCTCGCGCACCTGCGCCTCTAGACACTCACCTGGACACCATCACCTCCTTGATTATCTTCCCTATATCCGTCACTCCCCTTGGCTCTTTCCTCAGGTGTTCTTGACTCTGTTTTCATGTCGATACTTTGTTTGTGTTTCGTGTTCATTGTTTATTTTATTTATTAAAACACTCACTCCATAAACTTGCTTCCCGACTCTCAGCGCACTCGTTACAGATTAACATCACACCTAAGGGAAGCATCAGGGAGTGTTTTCTTATTACATTTTATGTGTCAGAGTAATGACATCGGGTCCGGGAACTGCTACAGGCTTTCCCCCGGCTCGTCAGGCTCTCATGGCTCATCCGGATCGCCAGGCTCCCTTGCCTCAACCGATCTGTCAAGTTCCCGTGCCCCAGCTGACTCGACAGGTTCCCGTGCCTCGGCTGGCGTGACAGGTCCTCAGCAGGGGTGACCGGTCTGCTCCTGATCCCCAGATTCGTCC
>NC_034185.2:38060897-38210897 GCF_002021735.2 Oncorhynchus kisutch
AATTGTCTTTACTGACCATCATTTTCACTTGTCTGACTGCTTGCATGACTGGCCTATCTGGGTGATGTTTTTTCTCGCCTGAATGATCTGAATCTAGGATTACAGGGCTTCTCCGCAACTATATTCAATGTGCGGGACAAACTTGAGGCTATGATTAAGAAGTTAAAGCTCTTCTAAGTCTACATTAACATGGACAACACACAGGTCTTTCTATCATTGTATGATTTTTTGGTGTGCAAATGAACTCAAGCTTACGGACAATGTCAAATGTGATATAACGAAGCACCTGCGTGAGGTGAGTGCGCAATTACGCAAGTACTTTTCCAACAACTGGATTCATTATCCATTTCATGCCCTGCCTCCAGTCCACTTACCGATATCTGAACAAGAGAGCCTCATCGAAATTGCAACAAGCGGTTTTGTGAAATTTGAATTTAATCAGAAGCCACTGCCAGATTTCTGGATTGGGCTGCGCTCAGAGTATCCTGCCTTGGCAAATCACACTGTTAAGACACTGATGCCCTTTGCAACCACGTACCTATGTGAGAGTGGATTCTCGGCCCTCACTAGCATGAAAACTAAATACAGGCACAGACTGTGTGTGGAAAATTATTTAAGACTGTGACTCTCTCCAATACAACCCAACATTGCAGAGTTATGTGCATCCTTTCAAGCACACCCTTCTCATTGACCTGTCGTGAGTTATTCACAATTTTCGATGAACAAATAAGGTGTTATATGTAAGATGGTTAAATAAAGAGCAAAATTATTGATTATTAATATATTATTATTTGTGCCCCGGTCCTATAAGAGCTCTTTGTCACTTCCCACGAGCCGGGTTGTGACAAAAGCTCACACTCATTCTTGTTTAATGTCACGTCCTGACCATTAGAAGCCTGTATTTTCTATGGTAGAGTAGGTCAGGGCGTGACTGGGGGGCTGTTCTAGTTTATATTTTCTATGTGGGGGGTTCTAGGTTTGATTTTCTATGTTGGTGATTTGTATGATTCCCAATTAGAGGCAGCTGGTTATCGTTGTCTCTAATTGGGGATCATACTTAAGTAACATTTTTTCCACCTGTGGGTTATGGGATATTGTTTATGTTTAGTTGCCTGTTAGCGCTGCATTTTCGTCACGGTTCCTTTATTATTTATAGTTTTTTTGTATTTGCTTAAGTTTAAATTTATTCATTAAAAGTATGTGGAACTCTACGTACGCTGCGCCTTGGTCCGACCATCATTATTACGAACAATGTGACATTTAATAAATATATTGTATAGTGTGTGTGTGGCAGGCTTACAATGATGGCAAAAAACAACATTTGAGAGTGCGCTGACACTGGTGCTAGAGGGGGTACAAAGCTGGAGGTTGAATGTTTGAAGCGGTACGGGACTATTAAAGGTTTGGGAACCACTGAACTAGAGAATAGTCCCCTAAGCAAGCTGGTCCTGGGGCTCTGTTCACAAACACAAACACACCCCACAGAGCCCCAGGACAGCAACACAATTATACCCACCAAATCATGAGAAAACAAAAAGAGAATTACTTGACACATTGGAAAGAATTAGCCAAAAACAGAGCAAACAAGAATGCAACTTAGCCCTAAACAGGGAGTACACAGTGACAGAATACCTGACCACTGTGACTGAACCAAAATTAAGGAAAGCTTTCACTATGTACATACTCAGTGAGCATAGCCTTGCTATTGAGAGAGGCCGCCGTAGGCAGACCTGGCTCTCAAGAGAAGACAGGCTATGTGCACACTGTCCACAAAATGAGGTGGAAACTGAGCTTCACTTCCTAACCTCCTGTCAAATGTATGACCATATTATAGACTCATATTTCCCTCACAGACCCACAAAGAATTTTAAAACAAATCCAATTTTCATACAATGCATTCATTAAGTATTCAGACCCCTTCCCTTTTTCAACATTCTGTTACGTTACAACCTTATTCTAAAATTGATTAAATAACAATTCCTCATCAATCCACACACAATATCACATAATGACAAAGTGAAGACAGGTTGAGACATTTTTGCAATTGTATTACAAATAAATAACAGAAAAACCTTATTTACATAAGTATTCAGACCCTTTGCTATGAGACTCGAAATTGAGCTCCGGTGCATCCTGCTTCCATTGATCATCCTTGAGATGTTTCTACAACTTGATTGGAGTCCACCTGTGGTAAATTCAATTGATTGGACATGATTTGGAAAGACACACACCTGCCATGAGGTCGAAGGAATTGTCCGTAGAGCTCAGAGACAGGATTGTGTCGAGGCACAGATCTGAGGAAGGGTACCTAACAATTTATGCAGCATTGGAGGTCCCCAAGAATACAGTGGCCTCCATCATTCTTAAATGGAAAAAGTTTAGAACCACCAACACTCCTCCTAGGGCTGGCCGCCCGGCCTAACTGTGCAATCAGGGGAGAAGTGCCTTGGTCAGTGAAGGGACCAAGACTCCGATGGTCACTCTGACAAAGCTCCAGAGTTCCCCTGCTGAAATGGGAGAACCTTCCAGAAGGACAACCATCTCTGCAGCACTCCACCAATCAGGCATTTACGGTAGCCAGACGGAAGCCACTCCTCAGTAACTGGTCTGATGAAACCAAGATTGAACTATTTGGCCTGAATGCCAAGCGTCACATCTGGAGGAAACCTGGCACCATCCCTATGGTGAGGAAAGGTGGTGGCAGCACCATGCTGTGTGGATGTTTTTCAGTGGCAGGGACTGGGAGATTTGTCAGGAATGAGGCAAAGACGGACGGAGCAAAGTACAGAGAGATCCTTGATGAAAACCTGCTCCAGACTGCTCAGGACTTCAGACTGGGGTAAAGGTTCACCTTCCAACTGGACAATGACCCTAAGCACACAGCCAAGACAATGCAAGAGTGGCTTTGGGACAAGTCTTTTGAATGTCCTTGAGTGGCCCAGCCAGAGTCTGGACTTGAACCCAGATCGATCTCTGGTGAGATCTGAAAATAGCTGTGGAGCGACGCTCCCCATACAACCTGACAGAGCTTGAGAGGATCTGCAGAGAAGAAATGGGAGAAACTCCTCAAATACAGGTGTGCCAAGCTTGTAGCGTAATACCCAAGAAGACTCGAGGCTGTAATCGCTGCCAAAGGTGCTTCCACAAAGTACTGAGGAAAGGGTCTGAATACTTATGTAAATGCAATATTTCAGTCTTTTTTAAAATATAAATTCACAAAAATGTCAAAAAACTGTTTTTGCTTTGTCATCATGGGGTATTTATTGTGTGTAGATTGATGAGGGTAAAAAACAATTTAATCCATTTTAGAATAAGGCTGTAACATAACAAAATGTGGAAAAAGTCAAGGTGTCTGAATCCTTTTGAATACACTGTATATTAGGCTGTAGGGGACTATTCTCTATATGTGTGCCATCACAGCAGCAATATTTGTGACCTGTTGCCACACAAAAAAAGGGCAACCAGTGAAGAACAAACACCATTGTAAATACAACCCATATTTATGGTTATTTATTTTTCCTTTTGTGCTTTAACAATTTGCACATCATTACAACACTGTATATATCCATAATATGACATTTGAAATGTTTCTATTCCTTTTAACTTTTGTGAGCGTAATGTTTACTGTTAATTTTTGCTTGTTAATTTCACAATGATTTATTTCACTTGCTTTGGCAATGTAAACATATGTTCCCATGCCAATAAAGCCCTTTGAATTGATTCGAGAGAGAGGGACAGAGAGAAGGGGATGGGGAGAGAGAGAGAGAGAGATAGACAAAGAATGGAAAAGAGTGCATCCCAGAGTTCATAGTTTCCAGTTCAATGGGCCTCTCTGCCTCAACAGTGTGCAATTCACTTCACCTCTCTTCATCTCTCCTCATCTCTCCTCTCTGCCACTCTCAGGCCGATCAACAGTCCACCTCCACAGCCCATCAAACCAACTCCACGTGGATATAGCTAGGCAGCTAGATGTTAAATACGTCAAGCAGATCCACTCAGTGAAGTGGCTTTCACTGGCCTCTCCAGTTGGAGAGCAGATAGTTGAGCAGACAGGCACCAAAAAAGGTAGGCAAATCTAGGCAAGTCACATATATAGGCTAATATTTATGTTAAGACAGTGAGTGTTTTGGTGGGAACATGGCACTAAGCCAAGGGGTTGGTGAGAGAGGGGGAGAAAGAGGGTGGAAAAAGAGAGTAAAAACCCAGCAAACCAAAATTGGTTATGTGAAAGTACCCATAACATTCGTTAGGTCATGGCAAGTCATAACCCAAAAACTGTTCAGCCGTGGTGAAGATTATAGAACGTTTGAAGAAAACATTCGACCTGATGTCGCAAGAACATTCCTAGAACACATTTAATATGTTCTTTAAAAAGGTTCCCAGAATGTTTCATTGGGTTGTGGGAACAGTCTGGTGAGAACATTGTGGGGACACCACAAAAGATACAGTGGCAAGAAAAAGTATGTGAACCCTTTGGAAATACCTGGATTTCTGCATACATTGGTCAAGAAATTTGATCTGATCTTTATCTAGATCACATCAATAGACAAACACAGTCTGCTTAAACTAATAACACATTGAACACACCCTGTAAGCATTCACAGTGCAGGGTGGAAAAGGTATGTGAACTCTTGGATTTAATAACTGGTTGACTCTCCTTTGGCAGCAATAAACTCAACTAAACATTTTCTGTAGTTGGGGATCAGACCTGCATAATGGCCAGGAAAATTTTTGGACCATTCCTCTTTACAAAACTGTTTCAGTTCAGCAATATTCTTGGGATGTCTGGTGTGAACTGCTCTCGAGGTCATGCCACAGCATCTCAAATCGCGTTGAGGTCAGGACTCTGACTGGGCCACTCCAGAAGGCATATTTTGTTAATTTACTTCTCTGTTTTGAGTCTTTATCCTGTTGCATCACCCAACTTCTGTTGAGCTTCAATTGGCGGAGAGATAGCCTAACATTCTCCTGCAAAATGTTTTTTGATAAACTCATAAATTCATTTTTTTCCATCAAAGATAGCAAGCTGCCCAGGCCCTAAGGCAGCAAAGCAGCTCCAAACCATGATGCTCCCTCCACCATACTTTACAGTTGGGATGATGTTTTGATGTTGGTGTGCTGTGCCTTTTTAGCTCCACACATAGTGTCGTGTGTTCCTTCCAAACAACTCAACTGTAGTTTCATCTGTCCACAGACTATTTTGCCAGTAGCGCTGTGGAACATCCAGGTGCACTTTTGCAAACTTCAGACTTGCAGCAATGGGTTTTTTGGACAACAGAGGCTTCTTCCGTGGTGTCCTCTCATGAACACCATTCTTGTTTAGTGTTTTACGTATCATAGACTCATCAACAGAGATGTTAGCATGTTCCAGAAACAAGGCAGCTCTAACCAACATCTCCAATCTCGTCTCATTGATTGGACTCCAGGTTACCCGACTCCTGACTCCAATTAGCTTTGGATAAGTAATGAGCCTAGGGGGTTCACATACTTTTCCCAACCTACACTGTGAATGTTTAAATTACGGATTCAATATAGACAAGAAAAATACAATAATTTGTGTGTAATTAGTTTAAGTACACTATATTTGTGTATTATTGTGACTTAGGTGAAGATCAGATCAAATTTTATGACCAATTTATGCAGAAATCCAGGTAATTCCAAAGGGTTTACTTACTTTTTCTTGCCACTGCATGTTCCAAAACACAAAAACTGTCCAGTTGTGCGGTGATTCTACAATGTTTATTATAGGATGCAAAAAACATTCACCTGATGTTGTAAGAACATTCCCAGAACACTTTTGTTTTTTAAGTTCCAAAAAACATTTCTTTAGTTTGTGGGAACGTTTTTCAGATATATGACAGTTGTGCTGTCCAGTTGTGCTGTCATTCAGATAATGTTTCTATTAGGGTGCACAAAAAAATGTCTTTGATGTTAAACGAATACTGACAAAACAGCATTTCTGAATTCTTTAAAGGAGGTTCCCAGAACACAGGAAAGTACTGATATTTGGGTTATTCACAATCACTTCATCCATCCTTTTAAAATGCTGCATACTTCTGGACCCATATTTACACACTAGGATCACTTTTGCTTTTCAGATCATGAAAAATAATCCAGGGGGGGGGGTCGACCATATCAAGCGTCTCAGGCAGCGGGATTCAGATATTTTTTTCCACTAATTGGTCTTTTGACCAATCACATCAGATCTTTTCACATCAGCTCTTTTTCAGAGATGATCTGATTGGTCAAAATACCTATTAGTGAGTTGGGCTGCATTCCAAAATAGGAAAAATATCAGGTGCATTTTTAAAAGTTGAACAGTCCATTTTTTGACAGTTTTACTTTTTACAATTAGTCTAAATTCTGCATTTCTGACTGGGGATTTATAAAGCTGGACGAAATAAAGACACCCTCTCTTTTAGTAGTGTATATGTGACTCGTTTCAGGAGACTAGGCGTACGTCGCGGGTACGTCACACTACTTCAAAGGAAAGGCATGAGCGCAAACAGGGTGTTTTTAAAAATAAAATAAAAAATGTCCTTTTTGGCAGAAATGCCTTCTGGAACATGTACACTTTCATGTGCCTTAATAACAAACTTGTATGCCATCTGAAAATAAAAATTAAATGGTTAACTTACGAGCCTAGTTGTTTAAGCATGGAAAACGTCAGGAACCGTCCCGCTAGACATGATTGGCTGAGATAATGGATGGGCTGGACATGTTGAGAAATGAGTTCGGATTGGTCTGCCATGTAGCATGCTTCTGTTTATAACATGATCTGGTCAATATGTGTGGTAATCCTTCCTAACGCAGCATTTTTGAAAGATATCACCTAGTAGAACTGCAATAGTGTTGCTCGCCACTTCCTGGAGGACAAGAGTTTTGAAATCAGTGGAATTCCCAGTGCAAGCAGAGTACGATAGCTAAGGAAATTGAGAAAATTCTGGCATTTGATTGTAAATATGCAGACGGAGTTGAAAATGAAAACACACAGAAGGCTGTTGTATAAAACACCTGTCTTTGGATTACATGTTCAAACTAAGGGCAACGATGGCAGAGAGGGAGAAGCGTTCATCCATGTTGATGGGTAAGAGAGATTAGCTAGCTTTTTTTCCTGATATTATACGTTTCTAATTTTGTCAGAAAGTTGATTTCATTGCAAGTCAAAGCGTACTGTTAGCTAGCTAATGTTAGCTGACTGGCTCGCTAGCTAACATTACGTGTATGATCTGTGTAGTAATATTTTTTGTATCTCAGAGCCATTTGCATTGTTAGTTATAGCCTAATGTTAGCCAGCTAGCTAACATTGAACCTGGTTCAACCTGCAGATTCATACAGGGTAGTGACGTTATGAGTTGTGATTATTGTTGAGCTAACTAGCTACATGTCTAAACAAAAGACTCCACTATGCAAGAAACCATTTCACTGTATCGTTTACACCTTCGGTATCCTGTGCATGTGACAAATAAACAGACTTTATTTGAAATAGACCGTATTTACCAGATACCAGGTTCTAAAATTATCTGGTAGAAACCCCTGCTTTTATTTCTTCACACTCACAAACCTAAGCAATTTCCTATAATTGGCTCGCCACTAACTTGTAAATGTTGATCTTGTTGTGAGTTTATTTTCCTTGTAATAATTAATATAAATTAGCTAAAGTGAAGATGTTGTCAGCTATATAATATGGTCATTATTTGAACTGGCTAGCCAGCTAACTTAATTTTAGCTAGCTAGCTAACATGCTAGAATCTAACCAAAACATTGTTTATAAAGTTGCTTTTAGTTCCCTGGTTTGCTAGATTGCCATACAGTTGAAGTCGGAAGTTTACATACACTTAGGTTGGAGTCATTAAAATTCATTTTTCAACCACTCCACAAATTTCTTGTTAACAAACTACAGTTTGGCAAGTCAGTTAGGACATCTACTTTTTGAATGACAAGTAATGTTTCCAACAATTGTTTACAGACAGATGATTATTGCACTTATAATTCACTGTATCACAATTCCAGGGGGTCTGAAGTTTACATACACTAAGTTAGTTGACTGTGCCTTTCAACAGCTTGGAAAATTACAGAAAAAAATATGTCATGGCT
Source organism: Oncorhynchus kisutch (assembly GCF_002021735.2). Lineage (NCBI taxonomy): Eukaryota > Metazoa > Chordata > Actinopteri > Salmoniformes > Salmonidae > Oncorhynchus > Oncorhynchus kisutch. Next base: position 38,068,995 of record NC_034185.2, read on the forward strand.
TTAGAAGCTTCTGATAGGCTAATTGACATCATTTGAATCAATTGAAGGTGTACCTGTGGATGTATTTCAAGGCCTACTTTCACATCATTTTCCTCTTTGCTTGATATCATTGGAAAATCTAAAGAAAATCAGCCAAGACCTCAGAAAAAAGATTGTAGACCTCCACAAGTCTGGTTCATCCTTGGGAGCAATTTCCAAATGCCTGAAGGTACCAAGTTCATCTGTACAAACAATAGTACACAACACCATGGGACCATGCAGCAGTCATACCGCTCAGGAAGGAGATGCGTTCTGTCTCCTGGAGATGCGTTCTGTCTCCTAGAGATGAATGTACTTTGGTGTGAAAAGTGCAAATCAATACAAGAACAACAGCAAAGGACCTTGTGAAGATGCTGGAGAAAACAGGTACAAAAGTATTTTTATCCACAGTAAAAACGAGTCCTATATCGACATAACCTGAATGACCGCTCAGAAAGGAAGAAGCCACTGCTCCAAAACCGCCATAAAAAAAAGCCAGACTATGGTTTGCAACCGCACATGGGGACAAAGTTTTTGGAGAAATGTCCTCTGGTCGGATGAAACAGAAATATAACCTTTTGGCCATAATGACCATCGTTATGATTGGAGGATAAAGGGGAGGCTTGCAAGCCGAAGGACACCATCCCAACTGTGAAGCATAGGGGTGGCAGCATCATGTTGTGGGGGTGCTTTGCTGCAGGAGGGTCTGGTGCACTTCACAAAATAGATGGCTTCATGAGGGTGGAAAATGATGTGTATATATTGAAGCAACATCTCAAGACATCAGTCAGGAAGTTAAAGCTTGGTCGCAAATGGGTCTTCCAAATGGACAATGACCCCAAGTGTACTTCCAAATTTGTGGCAAAATGGCTTAAGGACAACAAAGTCAAGGTATTGGAGTGGCCATCACAAAGCCCTGACCTCAATCCTCTAAAAGAATGTGTGGACAGAACTGAAAAAGCATGTGCGAGCAAGGAGGCCTACAAACCTGACTCAGTTACACCAGCTCTGTCAGGAGGAATGGGCCAAAATTCACCCAACTTATTGTGGGAAGCTTGTGGAAGGCTACCTGAAACGTTTGACCCAAGTTAAACAATTTAAAGTCAATGCTACCAAATACTAATTGCGTGTATGTAAACTCCTGTCACACTTTAATGTGATGAAAGAAATAAAAGCTGAAATAAATCACTCTACTATTATTCTGAAATTTCACATTCTTAAAATAAAGTGGTGATCCTAACTGACCTAAAACAGGGAATTTGTACTAGGATTAAATATCAGAAATTGTGAAAAACTGAGTTGGCTAAAGGTGTATGTAAACTTCCGACTTCAACTGTATCCTAAATTCATTATTTAACGGGTGGGTTTATTGGTGTTAAAATACTCCAGTTATGCTATTTAGTTAGTTTTTGTGTTTATACTTTTTCATACCGACAATGACAAGTTTGACGTAGGACAACAATAGTATGTTCATAATGTCACTGCGACAATCAGCCTTTAGTCTTCAAATCTTTGGTTGTTTAGTACATGGCCTCACATGTGAATCCTTATAGAGATGGGTGGGGCTAAGGCTTTCAAAAGCAGAATTACCGATTCTGATTGTTCCTCAACTGTAGTGTATGATATACTATTATCTAGCTCTGAGTCTCTACCTCTATCCAATGTAAAATTCAAATTTTGCTACATAAGACCGAATCGAGCCACTCGGTCAGATATGAGAGTCACAATTTCATTTATAATCTTTTTATAATCTTATAATCTTTCTTTTTTTAAAGTGGGCTTCAACCTGCAGATCTAAGACTTTCAAAACATGATGAAGAAAGAAATCATAAAATACAGTGTTACAAGTACACAGCATATGCTGAGGAAATCGGAACATTTTAATAACTCGGAAATTGTGCTTTATGTCCCGATTGACCATATTTGACTGAAAAAATGACAGGGCCACCGCAGAAGGTTAATGGTTTCGCTGCAGATCCAAAGAATGCAGGTTCAATCCCACTTATTCTTTAAGCATGTGTCTTTTCAAACAAAAATTTAGGCTCAGATACACTCTACTAAAAAAAGGATGTATTTTTTTTGCAAATATTTATAAATATTCAGTCAGAAATCCAGAATTTATACGAATTGTAAAAAAAAAAAAAAAACATTGTGTAAAAATGTAATGTTAAACTTTTTTCCTATTTGAGACGATTGATACGTTCCCCCTGGCTTGTTTTTCATGATCTGATCCTAGATCAGCACTCAGTCTTGGATACCTTGTAAATATGGTACGCAGCATATAAAGAAGATGGGCGAAGTGATGGTCAATAACCCAACGACCAGTATTTCCCTGGGTTAGTTACTTGTAAGAAGGCTAAAAAGGAAGCATGGAATTCCTGATTGAAGATAATGGCATGGATATATACTGAAAAAATAAGATATAAGAGAGCTTCCCTGGTGTAAAAATGGTGTTCGTATTTTTTTTAAACTGTTCAAATGTCCTTTGAACCAATGTGCAGTTTTTAAACATATTTAAATTTTAAAAATACAGTTGCGTTTGAATGATTCAATGCTGTTCAAATGTTCTGTGATTAAAATGCCATGCATCTTTCTACTGCCTACAATACAGTCCTCAAATGAAAGTTGCCATTAAATCTGGAGAGAAACATAATCGGGATCTATTCCAATCTGCTTTAATTTCCACGCTGGGCATGTTGTGGTAATATTAAGTCAAACTTAAATATAACATTTACTAAATGTTCTTGAAAATGTTCTGTGGACCTCCAAGACAAGGCAAAATGTATACTGCATGAACATCAATGGGATATTACACTAAAACAAATATGCTATGAACGTCATAAAAAAATATATATATATTTCATTCGTACAACGTTAAGGGAATGTCCTGTGAAACCTAACTTAAACATTGTATGAATGTCACCACAACTGAGCATATGTTGTATTTTGAGAACCTCTCTCTTGTCATGCAGCCACACTGTTCCCACAACCAAATGATATGTTCTGTAAACCTTTAAAGCACTCAAAAAGGCTGTTCTGTCAACATTCTTGCAACATCACAGACATTTTTTAGTGCACCCTGATACAAACGTTATCTGAATGTCAGCACAACTGGACCGTTTTTGGGAACATATCTCTGGTCATGTCCCTAACAATGTTACCACAACCTACTTAAAATATTCTGGGAACCTTCAAAAGAACAGACAAAATGTGTTCTGGGTAGGCTTGGGTGGTATCCAGATATCATATTGTCATACCATCCTTCTCTGATACCAGGATTTAGTTAAGGTAATACCGGCATAGCACACAAGGGGCGCTAAAAACGCAAGAAAATCCCATTAGGCCTCTATTACGAGAATGTTAACAAAATGAGCACGAACTAATAACGAAATCAAATAGACGCTGTTAGCTAAATGCTAATGAGTGAAAATTAACAGAAACTAATTGCAAAGAAAAGCAAATCCATCTCATAAAGTAATACAAGCATAGCTAGTAGCTACCAAAAGTCCTTTTCGGTGAGTGTGGATATTTACAAGCGAAAGTGAACGTGACAAATTGTGCAAATTAACAAAGTTGTGATGCATGCTTTTCTGAAGGAAGAGCAGCACGTGTACACAGAGCAGATGGGAGAACAACTGAAGAGGAAAAAGACACTAGTCGGAAGCACAGGGAAAAAATTGCAAAAAGTATTTGCCTTCTGGCAAAAAGCCATTATAAGATATCTGATGGCAAACATTTAGCATCACCTCAGGTGCGCCACACAACAAAGACTTATCAATAGCTATAGAACGCTATGGACTCACCAGCTCGCTTTCTCCCGTTCTGCTATTTACAAACAAACACGCACGTGACTGCAGTGGTGTAAAGTAAACTCAGCAAAAAAAGAAACGCCCCTTTTTCAGGACCCTGTCTTCAAAGATAATTAGTCAAAATCCAAATAACTTCACAGATCTTCATTGTTACGGGTTTAAACACTGTTTCCCATGCTTGTTCAATGAACCATAAACAATTAATGAACATGCACCTGTGGAACGGTCGTTAAGACACTAACAGCTTACAGACGGTAGGCAATTAAGCTCACAGTTATGAAAACTTAGGACACTAAAGAGGCCTTTACAGACTTTTTACAGACAAAAAAAAGATGCCCAGAGTCCCTGCTCATCTGCGTGAACGTGCCTTAGACATGCTGCAAGGAAGCATGAGGACTTCAGATGTGGCCAGGGCAATAAATTGAGATGCCTAAGACAGCGCTACAGAGAGACAGGAATGACAGCTGATCGTCCTCGCAGTGGCAGAACACGTGTAACAACAACTGCACAGGATCGATACATCACACCTGCGGGACAGGTACAGGATGGCAACAACAACTGCCCAAGTTACACCAGGAACGCACAATCCCTCCGTCAGTGCTCAGACTGTCCGCCATAGGCTGAGAGAGGCTGGACTGAGGGCTTGTATGCTTGTTGTAAGGCAGGTCCTCACCAGACATGGGTGGCAGGTAGCCTAGTGGTTAGAGCGTTGGACTAGTAACCGAAAAGTTGCAAGATCGAAACCCCGAACTGACAAGGTAAAAAATATGTTGTACAGCCCCTTGAATAAGGCAGTTAACCCACTGTTCCTAGGCCGTCATTGAAAATAAGAATTTGTTGTTAATGACTTGCCTAGCTAAATAAAAGGTAAAATATATATTTTTTTGAACATCACCAGCAACAACATCACCTATGGGCACAAACCCATCGTCGCTGGACCAGATAGGACTGGCAAAAAGTGCTCTTCAGTAACAAGTCGCGGTTTTGTCTCACCAGGGATGATTTTCGGATTCGCCTTTATTGTCGAAGGAATGAGCGTTACACCGAGGCCTGTACTCTGGAATGGGATCGATTTGGAGGTGGAGGGTCCGTCATGGTCTGGGGTGGTTTGTCACAGCATCATCAGACTGAGCTTGTTGTCATTGCAGACAATCTCAACGCTGTGCGTTACAGGGAAGACACCCTCCTCCCTCGTGGTACCCTTCCTGCAGGCTCATCCTGACATGACCTTCCAGCATGACAATGTCACCAGCCATACTGCTCATTCTGTGTGTGATTTCCTGCAATACAGGAATGTCAGTGTTCTGCCATGGCCAGCGATCAAGAGCCCGGATCTCAATCCCATTGAGCACGTCTGGGACCTGTTGAATCGGAGGGTGAGGGCTAGGGCCATTCCCCCACCACAGAAATGTCCAGGAACTTGCAGCTGCCTTGGTGGAAGAGTGGGGTAACATCTCACAGAAAGAACTGGCAAATCTGGTGCAGTCCATGAGGAGGAGATGCACTGCAGTACTTAATGCAGCTGGTGGCCACACCAGATACTGACTGTTACTTTTGATTTTGACCCCCCCTTTGTTCCCCTTTGTTCAGGGAAACATTATTCCATTTCTGTTAGTCACATGTCTGTGGAACTTGTTCAGTTAACTTCTCTAGGGTAGGGGGCAGCATTCAGAATTTTGGATGAAAAGCATGCCCAAATTTAACGGCCTGCTACTCGGGCCCAGAAGATATGATCTGCATATAACTGGTAGATTTGGATAGAAAACACCCTAAAGTTTCCAAAACTGTTAAAATAGTGTCTGTGAGTATAACAGAACTGATTTGGCAGGCGAAAACCTGAGAAAAATCCATTCAGGAAGTCGTTTTTTCTGTTGGTTTTGTAGTTTTCTATTCAATGCCATTACAGTATCCATTGACTTTGGACTCAATTTGCACTTCCTATGCCTTCCACTAGGTCTAGTCTTTAGAAATTGTTTCAGACTTGTATTCTTATAAATGAGGGAGTAAGGGCAGTCTGAATGAGTGGACCCTACCGTGTCGCAGAGCTTTTTCATGCGCAATCCCGAGAGAGTGCATTTCTTGTTTACCTTCTATATTGACGACGTTATTGTCCGGTTGAAATATTATAGATCATTTAGGCTAAAAACAACCTGAGGATTGAATATAAACATAGTTTGACATGTTTCTATGAACTTTACGGATACAATTTTGATTTTTTTTGTCTGCCTGTTTTGACTGCGTTTGAGCCTGTGGATTACTGAAGGAAATGCAAACAAAACAGAGGTTTTTGGATATTTTATCGAACAAAAGGAACATTTATTGAGTAAATGAATGTCTTCTGATTGCCACCATATGAAGATCATCAAAGGTAAGGGATTAATTTTCTCTCTATTTCTGTGTTTTGTAACGCTTCTGCTTGGCTGCTTACTGTTTGTAATAATTTGTCAACTGGGCTATGTTCTGGGCTAGGTATGTTCTGGGCTAGGTACCGTGGTTGGATTAACAAGAAGTTAATCTTTAAACCTATGTAAAATATGTTTTGTTTTCTGAATTTAAAAAAATAGAATTTCTGTATTTGAATTTGGCGCTCTGCAATCTCACTGGATGTTGGCCAGATGGGACGCTAGCGTCCCACATACCCTAGAGAAGTTAAACGCAGTTGATAGTGACAGGACGTTTCTTTTTTTGCTGGTTTGCTTAATATAAGGAATTTAAAATGATTTATACTTTTACTTTTTATACTTAAGTACGTTTTATGGATTCCATTTACTTTTTATACCTAAGTATATTTAAAACCAAATACTTTTAGACTTTTATACTCAAGTAGTATTGTCATTTTCTATTAAGGTATCTTTACTTTTACTTAAGTATAACAATTGAGTACTTTTTCCACTTCTGCTCAACTGTTCTAGAGAACTACGGTTAGCTTCATCATTTGAAATAATGTGACAGGTGGGTGAAATAAAGAATGCAATCTTCTTTATCTCCTGAGGTATTGCACAAGTTCACTGCAGGTAATAACTTAAAAAGTAGCAACACATTGTTAAATGTATAGAAAAACTTCAAAGAAATAGTTTGGACGGTATTGAAAAACCATCCTGTGTCTTTTTCCAAATACCCCCGGTATACGGTATACCACCCAAGCCTAGCTCTGGGAATGTTACTGTAACATGAGATGAATGTTTCTATGCACCCTAAATTAAACACTGTAAAATCATCCACACAACTGGACAGTTTGTGTGTTTTGGGAACATCTTTTGTGATATCCCAACAATGTTCCCACCGGAATGTTCTGACAACCTAATGAAAATAATCTGGGAACCTTTAAAGAACAGACAAAATGTGTTCTGCGAATGTTCTCGTAACATCAGGTGAAGGTTTTTTGCACCCTAAAACAAACGTTCTTGAATCAACACCACGAATGGAACGGTTTTGTGTTATGAGAATATTTGCGCGACCTAGCGAATGTTCTGGACATTTCACAGAACCAATTTTGGTTTGCTGGGAAAACTTTACTCGTACATTGTTATGTTATCAAAAACATTATCTGAATGTTTTTGGGATGTTATCATCCTAATGTTAGATAAAACCCTAACTACAACTTAATTGGAAACGTAGCTAATGTTCTGGGAATGTTCCTGGGTTGCAGTGGAGAGAGAGAGAGAAATAGAAAGAGAGAGTCATGGGAAGACTCGTTTTCAGAAAAAGATGACATTCAAACTGAGCACCCTGTCTTTGTGACAACTCCAACGAGCATTTAGAGGGGGATCAAAATGGACAAAGCCAAGTCGCCAATGTTATGACTGTAGTCTTGAACCATTTTTCCAGACTGTAGGTCTACACCACTCTGATGCATATCAAATACTATGACACCTTGCATGATCAACCAACAAAAACATTAACGTGAACAGATTGTTGATGACTATAATTCTCTCTCTGCCTCTCTCTCAGACCCAGCCAATGTTATTCCAGGTAACATCAGAGGGTTGAAGCGTCAGGCAGGCAGCAGAGATTCCTGTTGATTAGTGTAGCAGATAAGAGGTTGGTAATCTCCCTCCCAGTGAACACTAGCGCCCACACATATACACACACACACACACTGCTCTGTTCCTGCTGCTGGTAGCTGTAGGGAAATGTAAATCATCAGTCAGCCATGACAGCCCCTCAGCTCTACAATCAGTCACAGCCACTGACCCAAAAGCATCAAAGTAAAATATGCCTGGTTCACATCTAACAGCTGATATAAGGAGAGAGGACAGTTGTAGCAGACGAGTATCGTGAAACACATGCATCCAATGGCTTACCAAAAACAGGGCAGACTGAATTTTACTATTCAAACGATTATAACGGTGACCATCTTCATTTGACTGACAAATAACCTTCAGCCCAAATTCCAGGACCATCACAGCCCGAGCACACACACACACACGCAGACAAACACACAAATCGACAACTCAAAGAGAGAGGAGGAGAGAATGTAACCCATGTCTCCTGATAATGACTCGGTCTCCTCACATTTCAGGTGAGGACAGAATGTGTCACATCAGGACGTGTCCTGACAGCAATGCCCTGCTGGGAGTATTGGTTCCTACTCAAACACTGATGGAGAAAGAGGGACACACACACACTTTCTGTGCTCTCGTTTTTCTCAACTCCCTCTATCCTCCCACTGTAAGGCCAGCTCTGAGGGGACATTATACAAATGATGTGTTCTTATTGAAGTGTGGCTCTGAGAAAACCCCGCCCACGACCAGCCCCTCACCCTCCATGTGCCTCACATCAGTTGGCTGGGGTTCTTCTGAGAAGGTCACGGCGGGGTCAGGAGTCCACCATATTGAATATTGCTCTTCTAAAGATAGACTGTGGAGAAGGAGTGATCGCGCCCACAGACAGCGAGTCACGTGGCCGTGGCTTGCTATATAAAGCAGGCAGACAGGCATCGAGGCATTCAGTTACTGTTCCATTGAACGTTAGAATAGCCAAAACGAGAGACCTAAGCGACTGTGAGCGTGGTATGATTGCCGGTGCCAGACACACTGGTTTCAGTATCTCAGAAATGGCCACCCGCCTGGGCTTTTCACGCACGTCAGTAGAAAGGGTTTCCTGAGAACATGCAGTCAGAGGCAGTCCTGTGGGCAAAAATAGCTTGTTAATGAGAGAGGTAGTGACGAATCCCGGCTCATGTTTTATCATGCTGATGGCAGAGTCAGGATTTGGTGTAAGCAGCGTGAGTCCATGGACCTATCCTGCCTGGTGTCAACTGTATAGGCTGGTGGCGGTGGTGTACCGCCGTCCAAGCTATAGCAACTGCGTGATCATACTGCGTCAGCATGGACCAACATTGCTGTGGAACGTTTCTGACTTGTAGAATCCACGCCCCGAAGAAGTCAGGCTGTTCTGGAGGCAAAGGGGCCTCCGACCCGGTACTAGATGTGTGTACATAATAAAATGTCCAGTGAGTGTATGTAGTATACTGTATGGTGTGTGGGTGTACTGTATGGTGAGGAATGGGGCTATGTAGTGTTCTAATCTAGCATAATGGATGTCATGGATGCCTTATACATATCATGTACAGTACGGTGTAGCCTATATAATGATGCACACAGTATGGTAAACAGCAGTGAACTAAAAGGGTTCTAATCTCAATACATTCCAACTGCACTATCTAGATGTTATACTGGTACGTGTGTGTGTGTGTGTGTGTGCCAGCGAGTGTGTGTCTGCATTAGGGTCTGTGAATGGTGAGTAGTGTGCCCCTCTGCTCCGTACATCCTATATTCGTATCACACAAGCTAGAACTCGTATAGTGGTAGTGCAGAAGCACAATGTTCTATCTGCTACTGTGAATGCTTGAAGACTGCTCAGACAGGGTGAGAACAGGTCATAATAGCTCCATTTGAGTCTTAATGAAAGAGAGCGAGGCCTGGACAGACGGCAAGACTCTCACACACACCCGCATGCTGATACAGGTAACTGCCAAAATAAAAGGAAACACCAACATAAAGTGTCTTAATAGGGTGTTGTGCCTCCACGAGTCACCAGAACAGTTTCAATGCACCTTGGCATACAAGTGTCTGGAACTTCCTGTGTGGAAGCACGTCATGCTTTCAATTAATACAGAACACAAATATAAACGCAGAATTTAAAGTGTTGGTTCCAGAGTTCATGAGCTGAAAAAAAAAATCCAGGAACTGTTCCATACACTAAATTTCTCTCTAATTTTGTGCCCACATTTGTTACATCCCTGTTAGTGAGTATTTCTCCTTTGCCAAAAAAAATCCATCCACCTGACAGGTGTGGTAGATCAAGAAGCTGATTAAACAACATGATCATTACACAGGTGCACCTTGTGCTGGGGGACAGTGAAAGGCCCCTCTAAAATATGCAATTTTGTCAAACAACACAATGTAACAGATGTCTCAAGTTTTGAGGGACTATAGAAATGTCAACCAGAGCTGTTGCCAGAGAATTCTATGTTAATTTCTCTACCCTAACCCCGCCCCCAATGTCATTCTAGAAATGTACCAGTACGTCCAACTAGTCTACCAACCACAGACCACATGTAACTACGCCAGCCCAGGACCTCAACATCTGGCTTCTTCACTTGCGGGAATGTCTGAGACCAGCCACCCGGACAACTAATGAAACTGTGGGTGGTTTGCCCTACCGAAGGATTTCTGCACAAACTATCAGAAACCGTCTCAGGGAAGCTTATCTGCATGCTCGTCGTCCTCACCAGGGTCTTGACCTGACTGCAGTTTGGCGCTGTAACCCGTCTTCAGTGGGCAAATGCTCACCATCGATGGCCACTGGCACGCTGGAGACGTGTGCTCTTCACGGATTAATCCCGGTTTCAATTGTACCGAGCAGAGTGCCCCATTGTGGCAGTGGGGTTAGGTTATGGGCAGGCATAAGCTACGGACAACGAACACAATTGCATTTTATCGATGGCAATTTGAATGCACTGAGATACCGTGACGAGATCCTGAGGCCCATTGTCGTGTCATTCATCCACCTGCCATCACCTCATGTTTCAGCATGATCATGCACGGCCCCATGTCGCAACAATCTGTACACAATTCCTGGAAGCTGAAAATGTCCCACTTCTTCCATGGCGTGTTTACTCACCAGACATGTCACTCATTGAGCACATTTGGGATCAACGTGTGAGACAGCGTGTTCCAGTTCCCAACAATATCCAGCAACTTCAGACAGTCATTGAAGAGGAGTGGGACAACATTCCACAGGCCACAATCAACAGCCTGATCAACTCTGTGAAGGAGATGAGTCGTGCTACATGAGGCAAATGGTGGTCACACCAGATACTGACTCGTTTTCTGATCCTTTTTTTAAGGTACAGTATCTGTGACCAACAGATGCACATCTATATTCCCAGTCAAGTGAAATCCATAGATTAGGACCGAATTAATTTATGTCAATTGACTGATTTCCTTTGCATGTGTTTATTTTTATTCACTGTACTTTGTATCCCTCATTTACTCGAGTCGCAAAACAATTTTGTCACGCCCTGATCTGTTTCACCTGTCTTTGTGCTCGTCTCCACCCCCCTCCAGGTGTCGCTCATCTTCCCTATTATCCCCTGTGTATTTATACCCGTGTTCTCTGTTTGTCTGTGGCCAGTTCATTTGTGTCCGTATATATAACCTACCAGTGTTTTGTTTCTCTGCTCCCGGCTGTTCCTTGCTGCTGTTTTCTAGTTTCTGACCGTTCAGCCTGCCCTGACCCTGAGCATGCCTGTCGTCCTGTACCTTTGCCACACTACTCTGGATTACCGACCTCTGCCTGATCCTGAGCCAGCCTGCTGTCCTGTACCTTACACCCTCTCTGGATTATTGACCCTGCCTGCCTTGACTTGTTGTTTGCCTGCCCCTGTTAGTGGCCATGACTGACCCAGCAGACCTGGACCAGCTCCACAACACCATCTCCTCCCAAGGAGCCACCATTGGTAGGCAAGAAGAGTTGCTTCGCAGTCTGATGGAAGGGTTCCAGGCCGTGGTCGAACGATATGACCTAGCATTGGACACATTGCGGGAGCAATTCTGTGGGTTGTCTACTAGGCAGCCTACCACGATGGTAACCTCCCAGCCCCTCAGTAACCCAGGTGGTAGCAGCGCCGTTACCCCGCCTACCTCCCAAAGGGGAGCTTCGATGGAGACTCAGGGGCACCTGTCGGGCGTTTCTCGCTCAGTGTTCCCTCGTCATGGAGCTGCAGCCCTCCCCTTTCCCCTCGAACCGCTCTAAGGTAGCGTACCTCATCACGCTGATTCGTCAGGACTCCCTCATTGTGCGGCGGACTTCCACACGGTGTTTACATCCCAAGAGGTTCCGAGCTTACCCGAGTTCCTCCAAGAGTCTCCGAAGACTGCCGATTCACCTCTTCCCGAGCCGATGCAGCTCGGCAGAGCTAGGCTGTCTTCAGCCGAACGCGAGCACAGACTTGACACCCAGAGTTGTCTGTATTGCGGTACTGCTGGTCATTTTGTGTCTACCTGTCCCTTCAAGAGACCTAGCTCATTCGTTGGAGTGAGTACTCTGGTGGGTCTTAAAGATAATTGTTCTCTCCCCTTACTCACCCCCTCTCCATGCCACCCTGCAGTGGGGCGACCAGTCCAAGTCTCTCCTGGTAATCGTCGACTCGTTTGCCGATGTGAGTCTTATGGACATTATCCTGGCGTCCAAGCTGGGCATCCTCACTCAACCCCTCTCCATTCCCATGGATGTTAGAGGGCTGGATGGGTGCTCTATAGGCTGGGTCACCCACCATAACACTCCCATCAACCTACGAGTGTCAGGGAACCACAGCGAGACGATCCAATTCCTACTAGTTAGGTCTCTGCAGGTTCCCGTGGTATTGGGATTCTCTTGGCTCCAGAGACACAATCCCTTTATTGACGGGTCTACTGGTGCCATCGTGGGCTGGAGCCCATCCTGCCACACTGATTGCCTGAAGTCAGCTCAGCCTGCCCCGGGACGTCTTCCTGGGGGGTTGGAAATTGCCCCCTCCAGTACCAGGACCTCCGGGAGTTCAGTAAGGCCTGGGTCACTTCGCTTCAGCAGCACCGACCGGTATCCAAGAGGGTCAAGCCAGGTGCGCTAGCACGCCGCTATAGCCCCATGGCTATACCCCCAGAAGCCGAGACCCCCCCCCTAAGAGTTTGCCATTTATTAAAGGACATTTTTGGGGGGTTCGTTCATGTTTTTTCAGCGCCCGCCCCCCATTCTACACAATTTGCTGTTCGGGATAAGTTTTGCAAAAACTAGTGAAATCACAAAAACGCTGTCTGGACCCTTCCATGACCTTCAACGTAGATAACAAATAAAGCATCATTTTGACTGCTCATTAACTAAATGTTGCATTAATCTGCCATTTTTATTTTTAAGTCATCCCCCCCATCCTTGACTTTTCCAAAATAAGTCTATACAACACACTGCCGTTGTTAGAATCTTAATATCACAAACAGAACTGGAGTTATAAACAGTTTGGAGGTCATTTTTTGAATGCTTTTCCCCCTTTTGACCCTACTTCTCCCAATAGTAGGGCCAGCTCCGCTCCTTCTCCCGACAGTCCTTCGCCCGACATGAATGTGCCATGCCCAGTTGACAATCACCACAATAATTGCCTCGAAACTGAACCTAAACTATACCGAAACTAATTTCACACATATAACAGATTAAATCAATGAAAAAGTATGATGGGGAGAAAGGGAGAGAATGGGTGAGTTGATGAGTGAGGGGAAGTGGACAACGCAGAATTCTGAATAACCTACGAGGCCTAAGCGCGAAAAAGCCAGAACGGTGCACACTGAACAAGAGCCTGCGCCACTACCAAATTGAAACAGCGGGACAGGAGAGAGGAAGGGACAGCACCATTTAGATAGAACAAGTTGGTGACAATGCTACGGGCCAATTATCAGCACAAAATGTCCTCACTGAGAGAGCAGGCCCTACATCTCAAGCAAAAAACAACATCCGCAATGCACTCACCAGCTTCCGTTGTTTATGTGACACGTACATGCTACAGTATTCAGGCACTGACCTGAGCATTCTGTGGAAAGAGCGTGTATATGGAGAGTTTTTGGTCAGACATAGTGGGGCAAAAAAGTATTTAGTCAGCCACCAATTGTGCAAGTTCTCCCACTTAAAAAGATGAAAGGTACACTTGATACACTTCAACTATGACAGACAAAATGAGAAAAAAAATCCAGAAAATCACATTGTAGGATTTTTTATGAATTTATTTGCAAATTATGGTGGAAAATAAGTATTTGGTCACCTACAAACAAGCAAGATTTCTGGCTCTCACAGACCTGTAACTTCTTCTTTAAGAGGCTCCTCTGTCCTCCACTCGTTACCTGTATTAATGGCACCTGTTTGAACTTGTTATCAGTATAAAAGACACCTGTCCACAACCTCAAACAGTCACACTCCAAACTCCACTATGGCCAAGACCAAAGAGCTGTCAAAGGACACCAGAAACAAAATTGTAGACCTGCACCAGGCTGGGAAGACTGAATCTGCAATAGGTAAGCAGCTTGGTTTGATGAAATCAACTGTGGGAGCAATAATTAGGAAATGGAAGACATACAAGACCACTGATAATCTCCCTCGATCTGGGACTCCACGCAAGATCTCACCCCGTGGGGTCAAAATGATCACAAGAACGGTGAGCAAAAATCCCAGAACCACACGGGGGGACCTAGTGAATGACCTGCAGAGAGCTGGGACCAAAGTAACAAAGCCTACCATCAGTAACACACTACGCCGCCAGGGACTCAAATCCTGCAGTGCCAGACGTGTCCCCCTGCTTAAGCCAGTACATGCCCAGGCCCGTCTGAAGTTTGCTAGAGAGCATTTGGATGATCCAGAAGAAGATTGGGAGGATGTCATATGGTCAGATGAAACCAAAATAGAACTTCACACGTCGTGTTTGGAGGACAAAGAATGCTGAGTTGCATCCAAAGAACACCATACCTACTGTGAAGCATGGGGGTGGAAACATCATGCTTTGGGGATGTTTTTCTGCAAAGGGACCAGGACGACTGTAAAGGAAAGAATGAATGGGGCCATGTATCGTGAGATTTTGAGTGAAAACCTCCTTCCATCAGCAAGGGCATTGAAGATGAAACGTGGCTGGGTCTTCCAGCATGACAATGATCCCAAACACACCGCCCGGGCAACGAAGGAGTGGCTTCGTAAGAAGCATTTCAAGGTCCTGGAGTGGCCTAGCCAGTCTCCAGATCTCAACCCCATAGAAAATCTTTGGAGGGAGTTGAAAGTCCGTGTTGCCCATTAACAGCCCCAAAACATCACTGCTCTAGAGGAGATCTGCATGGAGGAATGGGCCAAAATACCAGCAACAGTGTGTGAAAACCTTGTGAAGACTTACAGAAAACGTTTGACCGCTGTCATTGCCAACAAAGGGTATATAACAAAGTATTGAGATAAACTTTTGTTATTGACCAAATACTTATTTTCCGCCATAATTTGCAAGTAAATTCATTAAAAATCATACAATGTGATTTTCTGGATTTTTTTTCCTTATTTTGTCTGTCATAGTTGAAGTGTACCTATGATGAAAATTACAGGCCTCATCTTTTTAAGTGGGAGAACTTGCACAATTGGTGGCTGACTAAATACTTTTTTGCCCCACTGTATATGGAATACTTTTCTTTGGAGATTATTTAGAGCATTACCACCATTTACACACAAAAAAACAGACAAATTCGCCATGGTATCCGACATAAATAATTTAATTTTTTGACTGCTGTCATATCAACATTTATGTATCTTATCAAGCATACTGGTGGCTTATAATGATGTTGAGGCTACTGATGTTTTCATAATTTGACCGCGCATCTTGCTGACCATGCGTCTAGGAGGTTGGGGTATTTTTTTAAATTTTGCCTTTACAAAAAGAAGCTGTTATTGTGTTCCAAAGGCACTCCACAAATAAAACTGATAGAACAATTTTTTAAAACTTTTTTTAATTTAATTTTTTACATATAGCCTACAGTAACTTAAACTAATGAAAATGCTGTGTTATTTTAAATACGTTACATTAGACGTTACATTAGACCTAAATACGTTACATTAGACCTTCATAAACACAACCAAATGATTATTTCTGCAATAGCACATAGGAAATGTATGAACTACACTGTTAGAATGGTGCAGTCAAAATGACTGCTCATTAGCTTGAACAGGGATCCCTCAAGCCCCAGCGGTTTTAGTGTTAATGAAGTCATATAAAGACAACGAAGACGATGAGTGAGAATAGAGAGAGAGAGAACGAGGAGAGGTAGGGAGAGAGAGAGAGAGAAAGGGTGAGAGAAAAAGATATAAAAAGAAAAGATAGATGAAGAGAAAGAGAGCTTGATAGAGAGATCTCCAGTGTGTGTGTGTGTGTGTGTGTGTTTGTGTGTGTGTGTGTAAAAAAAGAGAGATCAGATGAATCTCTGTCCCTGAAGGACTGGTGGAAGGCTGCCTCTTAACGAGGTCTGGGGCTCTCTGTCTAATCACACACACACACACACACACACACACATCACCCCCTCCACTCTCTAATTAGTAGATTCCATTAGTGTGCAAGGAGTCAGGTCTGGTAAGGGGTTACTGTCACAAGGACCTGTTTGTGAACACTTTATCTAAGACTCCTTCCTGGTTCACTGCATTGGCTTCATTTTAGACACCTTGTTTCAGCTGGTATTTTGTGAATAGAATATCGGTAACGAGTACGCTACAACTATTAGCGTCAATTGCTTAACATTTACATAACTCCCTTTACATCATCTCTTAATCCACCTTGGTTCTACCACTACTAGTTACCACTGTCATGCGCACGCACGCACGCACACACAAAGACACAAGTGCACACATACAGAGAGAGATGTTTAAGAAGCTGGGTTCTTTTCTCTGGCTAATTTGCATGGGGGTGGTTCCAATGCTTGGAAATACATTGTGTAAATCAGTGTGTGTGTGAATGTTTGTGTGTGTGTGTGTGTGTTGTAGGAAAGAATAAGGTGGTCCATGGTTACCTCTGCTAGTAAACAACTTCCTCCTCTGTAATTGCACTGCTGCCAATGTGTTACTCAGCATGTGTGCGTACCTCCTGGTCTGAAAACACTGCTGTGTACTGTATATATGAGCAATGTGTGTGTGTGTGGTGTGTGTGGATGGCTCTCTAATTGTGCTGCTGTGTGTGTGCTATTGTGTGTATGTGTCATCCCCTCCATTAGGTGGGCTCCTGAGGGTCTCTAATAAGGCTGGGCTTCTAGTCTGATAAAAAAAACTACGTATTCTCCTTCAAATACTGCATGTCAAGATAAGATTTACTATGCCCTCAATTCAATTTAAATTTTCATGGCATGTTGGTAAAACGCTGTGTATTAATCTTAAAATGTCTTATGATATCGATGTCTTGTTTCTATGTTTGAAGTAGCCCTAGTGCACGTAAATGAAAAGACGTAGTAGCACGTAAATAACAACTGGAAACCTTTGGCATATGTCTGGCTTTGGTTCCGGTCCAACATCATACTATCGAGACTAAGGGCCACAATGACAATCTGAGCTTTTTTTTATGTTTCCATGTTCTGTTTGTTTGTGTATCAGTCGTAACAGAACATTTCCACTACACAAGGTATGATAAATTAATGGATCGTTCCACCAAATGAGGGCCTTTTGCATCCCTTTGATATTTCAAGTCGAAATTGTGCGCAAACATTGAATTTAAATAAAAGCTTGTTATATTAAATAAAGTGCCTTTTTAATATAGACCACATGGGCTGCGTTTACACAGGCGGCCCAATTCCTAATTTGTTCCACTAATTGGTCTTTTGACCAATCACATCAGATCTTTTCAGAGCAGATCTGATTGAAAAGATCAATTAGTGAGAGAGAAGGGAAAAAAAGATCAGAATTGGGGCTGAATTCAATCAATATGAATAAAGACTTGCTGACGCGCACAAAATTCTCAGTGCACCCGTGACTTCTAGGAAGATATTAACACACTTAACCCAAACATTTCATCATTATAAAAGCCTCCGGTTACTTTGTTGCTTTGACAAAGTCAATTCGGAATATTATTATCTACTTAATGTGATGAGAGATTCATTATCATCTGTCCCCCCTTTTAAAGGTCAACCCTGTTACATGAACTGAACTCTTGTTTTTCCAAAAGAAACACTGAACATCTAATAGCAAAATCCTAGTGTAAAAGCAAGTGAGCTGGTTCTACTCTTTTTGGCCATTTTCTGGACTTTTTGTGGTTGAAAAACCACATAAAAGCAGAAGACAAAATGTCCATCTCACGTGAACTATATAAAGTATATCTTATATTTACATCGGTTTTGATGCAGTAAATACAGTCTAACTAGTGAGAGTCTGTAGGGGAGAGTGGGGTAAATTGAGCCAAAGGGTTAGTTGAGCCTCCCCTCGTTTCTAGAAAACCATACACAGAATCAATTATTTGACCAAATATTTAGGAAGAGGTCATCATTTCGTGGAGTCTATGAAGGAAGAAACCACATGGAGGAAGTGGTAAGCGAGTTAGTTCCAAGAAACAAAAGTCTATTGAATTTCATGGTTTAAGTGGTTTCACGATGCTTGTATCTCAACCAATGTAGATCGTTTTAAGGTAGCATTGTACATCAGTTGGGATCTCTGTAAGTTACAATATGAGATCCCTAAACCTAGCATGAATGTGCATCCTTGCACTTGAAAGTAGCTGTGCTGGTTAATATAGCCCAAATGTTTGCTTTGGGGTAACTTGAGACAATGGCCGCTATACTCAATACAAATTATGATAACATTGTCTGTTTTATGCATAATATGTATAGTATTTTTGCAATATGTCAATGCATTTTATTGTTACAGCGCAGACATCATGACCCCTGTATACAAACATAAAACAACCAGCATTCTAGGCCCCCTTTGAGGTTCTTAAAAAAAAGTAGCCAATGAAGTGAGAGCAGGGCAGTCCATTGGAGCAGCAGCAAAGCATGAACAAGTAAACTGAATGACACTGAAGAGGTACATTGACTAAAAAAAGAAGACAAACATGTACTTGTGTGAAAGAGAGGCTATGATAGAGTAGCAGATGCACACAAAGTCTTAAACTGGTCAAGAAACCTGGTCAAGAAATAGAAGGGTAAGTGATATTGAACAGAGAGATCTATTTCTGAATGTAGGCATACTTTGAAGACACAACACACCACAACCCCAGTCCATGAATTTAACTTTGACCTACCATCACCCACTGTCACAGGACACCACCACCCACTTTACCCCAAGGTGGCTCAACTTACTCTGTCACTTTGCTTAACCTTTCTGGGACCGGGGGCAGTATTGAGTAGTTTGGATGATTAAGGTGCCCTATGTAAACTGCCTGTTACTCAGGCCCAGAAGCTAGGATATGCATATGCATGGTAGTATTGGATAGAAAACACTCTAAAGTTTCCAAAACTGTTCCAATAATGTCTGTGAGTATAACAGAACTGATATGGCAGGCGAAAACCTGAGGATAATCCATCCAGGAAATGCTATTATTTATTTTGAAACGGCTGTTTTTCTATTGAAAGCCTATCCACCATACAAAGACTTATGACTCAGTTCACGATCCCTATGGCTTCCACTACATGTGGCCAGTCTTTAGGCATTGTTTCAGGCTTTTACTCTGAAAAATGAGGGAGAAACACCACTTTCAATAAGTGGACAGTGGAAATTTCCAGAGATGTTTTCTGCGCGTGACCGGGAGCGCGCCTTTCTTGTTTTCCCTTTTCTATTGACGGAGATATTGTCCGGTTGAAATATCATTGATTACTTATGACAAAAACAACCTGAGGATTGATTATAAACATTGTTTGACATGTTTCTACGAACTTTTATGGTACTTCTTCGTCTGACTGCTGTAACCACGCTTTGTGCCAATGGATTACTGAACAAAACTGAGGTTTTTGGACATAGAGGGACTTTATCGAACAAAACAAACATTTATTGTGTAACATGGGGTCTTGTGATTGCAACTAGAGGTCGACCGATTAAATCGGAATGGCCGATTAATTAGGGCCGATTTCAAGTTTTCATAACAATTGGAAATCTGTATTTTGGGCGCCGATTTTTTTATTTTTTTTAACCTTTATTTAATTAGACAAGTCAGTTATGAACACATTCTCATTTTCAATGACAGTCTAGGAACAGTGGGTTAACTGCCTCGTTCAGGGGCAGAAAGACAGATTTTCACCTTGTCAGCTCGGGGGATCCAATTTTGCAACCTTACAGTTAACTAGTCCAACGCAATAACGACCTGCCTCTCTCTCGTTGCACTCCACAAGGAGACTGCCTGTTACGCAAATGCAGTAAGCCAAGGTAGGTTGCTAGCTAGCATTAAACTGATCTTATAAAAAACAATCAATCATAATCACTAGTTAACTACACATGGTTGATGAAATGACTAGATATTATCTAGCGTGTCCTGTGTTGCATATCATCTGACTGAGAATACAAGCATACAAGTATCTAAGTATCTGACTGAGCGGTGGTAGGCAGAAGCAGGCGCGTAAACATTCATTCAAACAGCACTTTCGTGCGTTTTGCCAGCAGCTCTTCGTTGTGCGTCAAGCATTGCGCTGTTTATGACTTCAAACCTATCAACTCCTGAGATGAGGCTGGTGTGACCGAAGTGAAACGGCTGGCTAGTTAGCATGTGCTAATAGCGTTTCAAACTTCACTCACTCTGAGCCTTGGGGTGGTTGTTTCCCTTGCTCTGCATGGGTAACGCTGCTTCGATGTGGTGGCTGTTGTCGTTGTGTTGCTAGTTCGAGCCCAGGGAGGAGCGAGTAGAGGGACGGAAGCTATACTGTTACACTGGCAGTACTAAAGTGCCTATAAGTACATCCAATAGTCAAAAGGTTAATGAAATACAAATGGTATAGAGGGAAATAGTCCTATAATAACTACAACCTAAAACTTCTTACCTGGGAATATTGAAGACTCATGTTAAAAGGAACCACCAGCTTTCATATGTTCTCATGTTCTGAGCAAGGAACTGAAACGTTAGCTTTCTTACATGGCACATATTGCACTTTTACGTTCTTCTCCAACACTTTGTTTTTGTATTATTTAAACCAAATTGAACATGTTTCATTATCTACTTGAGGCTAAATTGATTTTATTGATGTATTATATTAAGTTAAAATAAGTGTTCATTCAGTATTGTTGTAATTGTCATTATAACAAATAAATAAATAAATAATAACCCCCCCTTTAAAAAAAAAATCGATGTTTTTTTTTAAAATAAATTAAATACATTTTTTTTTTAATCGTCCGATTAATCGGTATCGGCTTTTTTGGTCCTACAATAATCGGTATCGGTATCTGAGTTGAAAAATCATAATCGGTCAACCTCTAATTGCAACCATAACACTTGTATCTTTTATGTATGTTTATTATGAGAATTTGTGTTTTGTTCAGTTTCACGCTCTGAAATTTCACCGGATGTTGTTTGAGACAGTGGATTACTGAACAAAATGGAAGAATGGAGGTTCATGCTTTCGCCGTGAAATCTTTTTTAAATCTGACAATGTGGTTGGATTAACAAGAAGTTTATCTTTAAGCCAATGTATAACACTTGTATGTTTTAGGAATCTTTATTATGAGATTTCTGTTTGAATTTGGCGCCCTGCAATTTCACTGGCTGTTGGCTAGCGGAACACCTATCCCCAATACAACTTACCCCATAAATTGTGCCAAGAGGCTACTTTTTGGGGGGGTAAAAGTTGTTTACTTATAATTCTGATTAATTCCAGGGATACACAACATCCTGAAATATGTATAGATATCTTTGTTAGAAAGAATATTATATTTCCCTTGATGTATTAATGCTGAATGTAAAGAACTGCTGAACTTACCCCACTCTGTCCTATAGCTACTTTCTCTCTCTCCCCATCCTGTTTCACAGACACCGCCCCCGCCACTCCCCCTCCACGCCCTGTAGCAGCAACAAGCAGAGCGGATGGCCTCTCCCGAGTCGCGCAGGCTATGCAGCATGAAAGTGCTGAAGAACATGCATTTCGACTATCCGGATACCGGAAAAAAATGCATGATTTATTTGAATACTGCAATTATTTAAAAATGCCCTTCCCTAGTGTCCATGTGTCTTCTGAAGCAGCCAACCGCAGCCCCCTCTCCCACTATCTCCCTCTCCTTAGACTGTGAGAAGCCCTGGTGAGAGGGAAAAGGAAGAGGCTGAATTCCTCCAGTTTATCTAGTCATCTGATCTAGGCAGCCAGTCATGTGTTAGAGCAGCATTCAGACTTAAGAGGGAAATCTGGTTTCAAAGTAACTGTCCAGTGAAAATCGGACTTTTTAAACTCATACCCAAATAATGTTGTTGACTCATCCTATACTCGTATTTCTGGCTAAAGCATAAATTAAAGAAAAAACACAAAAAATAAAAACTTACCTCAATCTTGTATTTCAAGCTGTTTTAAAAAAAATGTTTTTGGCTGAGAAGTCTCTAGCCAGCTCAGTCATTGAACCATAATCAGCTGTTTATTTGTAATTCATATTTTTATTGACCAGTACATGCTCACAATATTCTATTGTTGGGATACACCCACACCATTCAAACACACAAAAGCTGCTTTTATCACTTTGGGGGGGGGGGGGGGGGGGGCTAATTAATCAAATCTGGAAACACCCTGTTCTCCTCTATTTTCCTCATTCTCCTCTTCTCTACTCCTCTCCATTCCTATTCACATCTATCTTCTTCCCAGACATTCCTCTTCCACAGTGCTTATTTTCTTTAAGATGGGTACCTCACTCTTTTCCCTTTTTTTCCCCTCTCTTCCTCTGTCTCTGCCCACCTTACAACACTTTCGGAGATATCTACAGTTGAAGTCGGAAGTTATCATACACCTTAGCCAAATTCATTTAAACTCAGTTTTTCACAATACCTGACATTTAATCCTAGTAAATATTTTGTTTTAAATCATTTTGTTTATAATGTTGCTGCTACCGTCTCTTATGACCGAAAATAACTTCTGGACATCAGAACAGCGATTACTCACCTCAAACTGGACAAAGATTTTTGTCGTAACAAGGCCCAAATCCCTGTCATCCTCGTGAAGAAAAGACAGAGAAAAAGGGTGAGGAAGGCGGGGTGCCTTGTAAGAATTCGCAGACAAGTAGGCATACCACCACTACCCTCCGTATTATTGGCCAACGTGCAAATCATTGGAAAACAAACTGGACAGTCTACGATTAAGACTATCCAACCAACGGGATATTAAAAAATGTAATATCTTATGTTTAACCGAGACTTGGCTGACCGACGACACAAATGATATAGAGCTGGCTGTCTTCTCCGTGCATCGGCAGAACAGAGCAGCTACGTCTGGTAAGAAGAGGGGTGTGTGTCTATTTGTCAATAACTGCTGGTGCGCGATGTCTAATATTAAAGAAGTCTCGAGGTACTGCTCGCCTGAGGTAGAATACCTCATGAATAGCTGTAGACCACACTATCTAACAGAGTTCTCCTCTATATTATTCTTAGCCTTCTACTTACCACCAAAAACCAATGCTGGCACTAAGACCACACTCAACAAGCTGTTTAACTTCTTATGACCGGGGGGCAGTATTGAGTTGATTGGATGAATAAGGTGCCCAGAGTAAACTGCATGCTACTTAAGCCCAGAAACTAAGATATGCATATTATTAGTAGTATTGTATATTTGGATAGAAAACACTCTGAAGGTTCTAAAACTGTTTGAATGATGTCTGTGAGTAGAACAGAATTCACATGGCAGGCCAAAACCGGAGAAGAAAATCCAACCAGGAAGTGTGAAATCTGAGGTTTGTAGGTTTAAGCGTTTGCCAATCCAAGACAGTGTAAATTTGGTCCAATTGCACTTCCTAAGGCTTCCACTAGATGTCAACAGTCTTTAGACCCTTGTTTCAGGCTTCTACTATGAAGGGGGAGCGAATAAGAGCTGTTTGAACCAGGTGTCTGGCAGAGTGCCATGAGCTAAATCATGCGCGCGGCCGTGAGAGTTAGCTGCGTTCCTTTTCATTTCTAAAAGACAAAGGAATTGTTCGGTTGAAACAAGTCTTTAATAATATGTTAAAAACATCCTAAAGATTGATTCTATACATCGTTTGACATGTTTCTACGAACTGTAATATAACTGACTTTTCATGTGGACTAAGTGCCTGCACCTCATGAATTTGGATTTGTGAACTAAACAAAAAGGAGGTATTTGGACATAAATGGACTTTATCGAACAAAACAAACATTTATTGTGGAACTGGGATTCCTGGGAGTGCATTCCGATAAAGATCATCAAAGGTAAGTGAATATTTATAATGCTATTTCTGACTTCTGTTGACTCCACAACATGGAGGGTATCTGTATGGCTTGTTCTGGTGCCTGAGCGCTGTACTCAGATTATCTTCTTGGTGACAGGGGGCAGTATTTTCACATCATGCCCAAACTCAACTGCCTGCTACTCATCCCCAGAAGATAAGATATGCATATTATTAGTAGATTTGGATAGAAAACAAACAAGTTTTCCAAAACTGTTTCAATCATGTCTGTCAGTATAACAGAACTTATGTAGTAGGCGAAGCCCCGAGGAAAAACCATTCAGATGTTTGTTTTTTGAAGTCACTCTCTTTTTAATGGTTTTTCATTGGGAATCCAGATTTCTAAGGGACCTTCTTGCAGTTCCTACCACTTCCACTGGATGTCACCAGTCTTTAGAAATTGGTTGAGGTTTTTCCTTTGTGTAATGAAGAAGTAGCCCTGTTCAAAACGAGGGTCACTTCAAGTGTATTGTTTGTTAGAGGCGCGTGACCAGAAAGGTAGCGTCAGTTGGTTTTCTTCCTGTATTGAACACAGATCATCCAGTCTTCAATTTTATCAATGATTTACTTAAAAAAATACCAAAAGTTGTATTACAAAAGTAGTTTGAAATGTTTTGGCAAAGTTTACAGGTAACTTTTGAGGTATTTTGTAGTAACGTTGCGCAAGTTGGAATCAGTGTTTTTCTGGATCATTTTGGACATATATCGACGGAATTAATCTAACAAAAGGACCATTTGTGATGTTTATGGGACATATTGGAGTGCCAGCAGAAGAAGCTCGTCTAAGGTAAGGCATGATTTATATTTTTATTTCTGCGTTTTGTGTCGCGCCTGCAGGGTTGAAATATGTTCTCTCTCTTTTGTTTACAGAGATAATAGCATTGTTTGCTTTCGCCGAAAAGCCTTTTTGAAATCAGACATGTCGGCTGGATTCACAACACGTGTAGCTTTAATTTGGTATCTTACGTGTGATTTCATGAAAGTTTGATTTTTATAGTAATTTATTTGAATTTGGCGCTCTGCATTTTCTCTGGCTTTTGGCCAGGTGGGATGCCAGCATCCCACATATCCAGAGAGGAATATCTACATAGGCGTACAGAGGCCCATTATCAGCAACCATCACTCCGGTGTTCCAATGGCACGTTGTGTTAGCTAATCCAAGTTTAGCATTTTAAAAGGCTAATTTATCATTAGAAAACCCCTTTCAGCACAGCTGAAAACTGATGTTCTGATTAAAGAAGCAATAAAACCCGCTTTCTTTAGACTAGTTGAGGATCTGTGGCATCAGATACTCTAGTTGAGTATCTAGGCACCAGCTGTTCTGGACGAATGTGTAATCACGCTCTCCGTAGCTGGTGTGAGCAAGACCTTTAAACAGGGCAACATTCACAAAGCCACGGGGCCAGACGGATTACCAGGACGTGTACTCAAAGCATGCGCGGACCAACTAGCAAGTGTCTTCACTGACATGTTCAACCTCTCCCTGCCCGAGTCTGTAACACATACATGTTTCAAGCAGACCACCATAGTCCCTGTGCCCAAAAAAGCGAAGGTAACATGCCTAAATGATTACCGACCCGTAGCACTCACCTCGTAGCCATGCAGTGTTTTGAAAGGCTGGTCATGGCTCACATCAATACCATCATGCCGGAAACCCTAGGCCCACTCCAATTTGAATACCACCCAAACAGATCTACAGATGACGCAATCTCAATCGCACTCCACACTGCCGTTTCCCCCCTCGACAAGTGGGAATGCTGTTAATTGACTACAGCTCAGCGTTCAACACCATTGTGCCCACGAAGCTCATCACTAAGCTAAGGACCCTGGGACTAAACACCTCCCTCTGCAACTGGATCATGGTCTTCCTGATGGGCCACCCCCAGGTGGTAAGGGTAGGCAACAACACATCTGACACGCTGATCCTCAACACTGGGGCCCCTCAGGGGTGTGTGATTAGTCCCCTCCTGTACTCTCTGTCTCCAACACCATCATTAAGTTTGCTAACGACACAACAGTGGTAGGCCTGCTCACCGACAACAATGAGACAGCCTATAGGGAGGAGGACAGAGACCTGGCCGTGTGGTGCCAGGACAAAAATCTCTACCTCAATGTGAGCAAGACAAAGCAGCTGAAAGTGGACTACAGGAAAAGGAGCATGTGACAAGTACAATTTGATCCAATTATTTTTTTTAATCGCACACAGAAGAAGTTGAGGATAATTGAGTTACTAAATGCAGCCTTCAACTTGAGTTACTCAATAAGAGGGCTAACCTGCAACGTCACTTCCTGGAGTAGCTCAAACTGCACATGTTATGTCGCCATCTTAACCGACTTAATTTGGCTTCAATGCGCTATTGAGTCTTCACGTAGGTATGAATGGTGTCGCGTGATCGATGGCTTTGTCTATTCATATATGTCACAAGTCACTAATTCACAGGGGAGGTATTTGAATGTAAACATCTATGTTTTTGTCTAAATGCATTCTTTGGCAGAAATTCCTTCTGGAACATGTGAAACTTTATGTGCCTTAACAAACTTGTGTGCCATCTGTAAATACGAAGACAATTGTTAACTTACGAGCCTAATTCCCACTATGACTGGCTGAGATAATGGATGGGCTGGAAATGAAGAGAGATACGTTTGGATTGGTCTGCCATGTAGCACGCTTCTGTCTATAACAAAGGGTTGCTCAGTATGTGTAGGTAATTCTTTCGAATGAATCTTTTTTGAAAGATGTCCCGAAGGCCTGCAAAAATGTTGCTCTCGACTTCCTGTAGGGCAGAGTTCTTGAAATCAGTGGAATGCCCGGTGGAAGCAGAGTATGATAGCTAAGGAGATGAAAATTCTGGCGTTTGATTGCAAATATGCAGAGGGGGTCAAAAAGAGAACACATTGGATATAGTGTGTGTTTACCAGAGACGGTAGTGTGAAGAACATGACCTGCACCAAAGTCAAATTAGGATATAACGTTAGGCCAACGAGACAGTGTCCAAGTTCTAAAATTCTCAGGTAGAAATCCATGCTTCTATTTCGTCACACTCACAACCGTAAGCTATTTTCTGTAATTAGCTTGCCATTCAGTTGTAAATAATTATCTTGTTGTGAGTTTATTTTCGTTGGAATAATGAATACAAATTAGCTAAAGTAAAGACATTGTCAGCGATATGACATTGGCATTTTTTGAACTGGCTAGCCAGATAAATTAAGGTTAGCTAGCTAGCTAACAAGCTAGAAACTAACAAAAACATTGTTTAGAAAGTTGCTTTTAGTTGCCTGGTTTGCTAGACTGACATATACTAAATTTATTTCTTAAACAGATGGGTTTATTGGTGTTAAAATACACCGGTTAAGCTATTTTGGACCACCAGACTGCTGATGTCATGCATGAGAATCCTTAAAGTGATGGGTGGGGCTCAGGCTTAAGAGGGTGTGAACAATGCTGAATGGGTGTCGACAAAGAAGAGCTCTCCAGTAGGTGTATCAAAACATTCAAGTGCCATTTTCTCAAAAGTGGAGTTACAAATGTATCAACTTTCAAAGCAGAATTACTTTTCCATTGTTCCTCAACTGTAGTGTAGGATATACCATTTTCTAGCTCGGAGTCTCTACCTTTAGCCAATGTAAAAAACACATTATCAAATGTTTCTACATAAGACCGAATCGAGCCTCTCTGTCACATACACAGTCATTGGGCAATACCTTGGAATCATAAGGAGCTGTGTGTTTGTGTATTAGTGTGTGTGTGTGTGTTTGTGTGTGCGCATCTGTGTGTTATGTTATGTTCTGTTATAGTAAGCTGTACTACAGTAAACTGTGTGATGTGTTAGTGTTTCGTAACATTATTCTTAGCGTGTCAGTGTCGTAACATTGAGGGTAATAATAGCTATCCTGGAGAGGACACACAGGAGAGGAGAGGAGGAGACACGTTCTGCATTCTGGAACGAAGGTCGTCAGTTTAATTGGAAGTGCAAATTGCGTTCACATGTACAGAAACCCACAGTGGATTGAGGCACGGGTGGAGAACCACCCGTGAGAGGCGAGATGTGTGTGTGTGTGTGCGTCTGTCCTCCAACCTGAGGTAATTTCACAGCTAAAGGGATGTTACCTGCTGTTGAGGCGACAAGATCATTTGGACAAATATTTGATTTAAAGGAGCGATATTGACTTGTCAATATGTGCCAACACCAGACATCTGTTGGAGGGACAGAGACGTCTTTCCTTCCATCGCCATCTTTCTATCATTTCCTCCCTCTCTCCTTTTGCTTGTGAAGGATCGGGTGTTCTCTATTCTCTCTCTCTTTCCATTCTCCCTCTGGACACACACACACAGTATGATTCCTCTGCTGCTGAGTGACAGGGTGTGTTCCGGTCGTAACCCCACAGTAGCACACTTCATTCACACACACACACACACACACACACACACACACACACACACACACACTTTCAGGATCAATGAAGTGTGCGACTGTATAAAAGTAACACACACACACAAGCAACAACTCAGGCAGTCACACAGGCTGCTTATCAATGAGTGATGATGGAGAATGTTCTGAGTGCATTTCACATCATTGATACGTGGGAAACTCTATAGGAAATTAGACCTTACACGTCCATCACTCAACCCAACCAGCGACATCACATCATTCAATGCAGCAGTAGATTCTCAGTGACTTCCAGCTCTCTCCATGTCTCATAGGCTGAGGCCGGAATTCAAACAAACTCAGATAACTGACCCATCTATATTATAATAATGTAAAGCTCTCAGCCACGGGAGGATCTCCTCCTACAATTTTGCACCTATCTTCTTAATTTTAGGCAAAAAATGTGTGTCATTGTCTTACATCAGTCTGTCCACTTTATATTCCCTAAATTGACTACATTACCCATAACGCTCATTGACAAGACCTTCCCAAATTATCATGGCAATTATACATCACAATAGTTGGCTAATACTATTCTATGCAACATTCAGCAATCCACGGTAGGCCTATAGAAGGGACAGTACCAGCTGCACTTATAGTCTATGGCGGGCCCATGCTTAAAATCTTCAAGTGGCATATCTCATGACCCGTTGCCCTGCTTTCCTCAACTCAAAGCAAAGGCAACAAATGTGAGCTGGTAGACTAGTCAGCCAGCACTGGAGAGGTGGATGTTTGGCGCGCGCAACGGAAACTCAGCTTTCTGTAGGTATGACATTTATTTCCCCAACTCTCAATATTTACCGTTTTAACACCAAAGTATCTTAGAGACATAGTTTATGGAGCATGGGATACTCACAACTGACATTCCAGGTGATTGCATAGGCCTTCAATAGAGGCGACATCCTATGCTGCAAAGCATTTTAGGACAATACATTTACTGTTAGATGAATAAGTTACACGACTAACTATCAGGAAATTATATTTAGCGATCTAGCTAATGGGTTTTGATATACCACTTCCTCAGATGGTGAATTAGCCCAAAGGCAATTAGCCTATAGATATCCGTACACAAAAAAAAGATGTAAGCAAATTCATCTCTGTTGAGCAAAATAAATATCACATTCTGGAGCCCTATTTCGAATGTATAATTATAGCAACGATGCCTAATTGTCTACCCAAAATGCATGCCAACCACTGGTATAAGTATTGCATATCATCAGTTTTGCTTAGTCATGTTTGATTAATGTTGCATTATGTAGAAATCGCTCTGCCATTTCCTGGTTGCTAAAACTCTTAATAATTTGCCAAAAATTTATTTTATAGTATAGTGTTTGGAATCATGTACAATCTAAACTGCTGTGAAATATATTTTCCATAACCAAAAATATTGTTGTTTCAGCTGTTTGAAGCTGGTGTGCAAGACGCAAAAACTCCATTTAAGATCGGAAAGCATAGAAATAGAGCACATAGAAATGTTCTGTCAAATTGATTGGTTCGCCTAAAAAAGTTGCACATTGCCACTTTAAACGTATCTAAAACGTATTTCTTGAATCATACCATCTCAATAGGCCAAACCCCTCCCTAACCCGGACGACGCTGTGCCAATTGTGCGCCGCCAAGGGCTTCCGAGTGGCGCAGCGGTCTAAGGCACTGCATCGCAGTGCTAGAGGCGTCACTACAGAGCCTGGTTCAATCCCAGGCTGTATAACAACCGGCCGTGATCGGGAGCCCCATAGGGCGGCGCACAATTGGCCCAGTGTTGTCTGGGTCAGGGGAGGGTTTAGCCGGGGTAGGCCGTCATTGTAAATAAGAGACCTGAAAAAAAGCTGTGCAGCGACGCTCCCCATCCAACCTGACAGAGCTTGAGAGGATCTGCAGAGAAGAATGGGACAAACCCCCCAAATACAGGTGTGCCAAGCTTGTAGCGTCATACCCAAGAAGACGAGGCTGTAATAACTGCCAAAGGTGCTTCCACAAAGTACTGAGTAAAGGGTCTGAATACTTATGTTAAAATTTGCTTTGTCATTATGGGGTATATCAGAATAAAGTAACAAAATGTGGAAAAAGTCAAGGGGTCAGAATACTTCCCGAATTCACTGCATGTTTTGTGTTTGCTTGAAATGTGGCCTGAATCTCTGGTAAATGCAGAAGACTGCACCAAGCTACGGTAGTGAACGAATGTCAACTCACAGTTAAAAATAGGAACAAACCCTGATATCAATTTCCTATAAAAAAAAACAAAAAAAACAGAACATTTCCCTTTTAAAAAGTAGGAAGCTGGAGACAATATGTTCACAAAACATCTGGTCTACAATGGCTACTGTATCATTTTGTTTCCTAGGGGTGTGCCGACTTGTATTCGCAATCGTACCCGTAAGTTAACAGTTGATAGTCAGATAAGATGAGACTCGTGATAAAAAAAAATAATTGAAGTGTTTTAATGTGCCTAAATAAATGCTGGTCAAACCTCGCTGTACATTCTCAATGCAAAAAAAAAAAAGCTGACGATTAAGAGCAGTACACGGAGGGGTGTGTGCTTGTGCGTGTCTCCTCGAGTTTGCTGTCACTCAGTCAGAATGCGCATCAGCGTTTCATCCTTTTTCCCTACCCTTGGCCCGCTTGTTAGATATTATGCACATTGATAGCAAACGTCCTCGCCATGTGATTTATCATAATAGAACGCTGCAGCAATCTAAATGATCAGACCGAAAACATGCGAGGAAATGTGATTGGGTGAAATTATGAAGAGAGTGGACAGAGAAATACAAGCTTCACTCTATCCAATCAGAGCAGCAGGGTCAACACATAGCACGCCTTTCTCTTTACAGCCAGGAGAACTAGCCAGTTGAGTCATTTAGACCATGTAAAACCTTGCACATGACTAAAAGAGAGTACATTATGGTTTAGTAACTCTGTCACTGAATGACATGAGAAAGATGCTTCCTGGCACCCAAAAAAGTTACTTTCTTCCAATCGCGGATAATTACCAAAAAAAATGACTTGGATCATAATGGCACCCAGAAAATTGCCCATATCCGTTTTGATACTCGTTTTGTCCGACTACACGGCACACCCCTATTGTTTACCCATGGTCTGTTTCCACTCCTGCCATATTCAACAGTACCGAGAAGACAAGATCACCTGCTCCTACATGTAGACTATAGAGACACATGTCTTATGTAATCTGTCATTAAGGGCAGGCTGTGGTTCACAAACATTTCTATAACCCTTGCACAAAAAGGCGTCATCTAACATTATGTGTGTTTAATACGCAAGGTCAGGCTGAGATCAAGCAAGACAACCACGATGTCTAAGAGTACAAACAACCACCATTGGTTTCACCGATAACACCAACAGGCATTAGGTCAAAAATAAGTCATCAACTTACCAATTCAGCATGAAGTAATCTTCAGCGGGTGAAACTCATATCTTGGCCTGGGAGATCAGAGAAGGGAAAATGTAATAACAAGTCAGGGCCTAATCTCTGGAGATTAGGATCCTTCCCTGAAACCAGTAAATCCTTAAAACTATGGACATGACCTCACAGATGGACTGGAGACAGACACAGGAGCGCACACACACCACAATGGAGGCTTAAGAAGAGAGGACTGGCATGGCAAATGTCTTGCTAGAACAATAAAGCTGAACGATGTGACTCGTAATGTGTTCAAACAAACAATGGAGCTGTTCTTTATTACATCGACTGATGTTCAGTGAGTTTGTGTGTGTGTGTGTGTGTGTGTGTGTGCTGGGCTACCCTGTCTTTCCCAGACCTTACACAGTATGTCCATTTTTTTTTATAGATGGATCACTGCAACATGGCTGAGAAGAGGACGAGAGGACCGGACGGGAGGATAACATGATACCTCAGTCAACACAAAGGATGGAAATGGCAATATGAAATCAGATGGCTGACCTAGAGCAGACAGAGCTGAGAAAAGGCACGCGAGGGTTTCAGCATGCCTCCCCTCAGATGGAGGTGAGAGAATGCTGGGTGATGTGGTTAGGAAACCGTGTGTGAAAAGAGAACGAGAGAGAGACTATGTGTCCTAGGTAGCAGCTGATTCCTTCCGTCTCCAATATTGGCCATTCTAATATCTGCACAGTATGTTTCGGTCTACAAATATATTTCACCCCACTGTTTCCCTGACCCTGGTGTTCAAGTGGACAACCACAGGTCAACTGAAGTCAGGATCTGTCATCTGTCCCATTGCAACTCCACCAGATGACCAGGTGTTGGACTGACAGATACAAGGTTGCTGGTTCGAGTCCCACTTGGTTTACCTACATCTTCAGCAATAGAATGTTGGTTACCTCACCAGTATCAAAACAAACAACCCCACGAAGGAAGACCCAAACAAACACAAGTACCACTTACAGTATGAAGCGGGCAAGACCATGATACCACTACCAGCATCTCCAAACACAACAAACCTTGGCCTGTGTGAGTGTGTGAGTGTGTTTTCTCATATAAATCTCTACGGGCAGACCAATAGAACTAGGGGACAGCAGCATGCAGCAGGCCTGAAGACCAGCCAACATCCACATTATAGCAACGCTCAACATCATCACACATAAAATACCGTTGAAGTTGGAAGTTTACATACACCTTAGCCAAATACATTTTTCACCAGTCCTGACATTTAATCCTAATACAAATTCCCTGTCTTAGGTCAGTTAGGATCACCACTTTATTTTTAAGAATGTGAAATGTCATAATAATAGTAGAGAGAATTATTTATTTCAGCTTCTATTTCTTTCATCACATTCACATTGGGTCAGAAGTTTACATACACTCAATTAGTATTTCATAGCATTGCCTTTAAATTGTTTAACTTGGGTCAAACTTTCAGGTAGCCTTCCACAAGCTTCCCACAATAAGTTGGGTGAATTTTGGCCGATTCCTCCTAACAGAGCTGATGTAACGGAGTCAGGTTTGTAGGCCTCCTTGCTCGCACACACTTTCAGTTCTGCCCACAAATGTTCTATAGGATTGAGGTCAGGGCTTTCTGATGGCCACTCCAATACCTTGACTTTGTTGTCCTTAAGCCATTTTACCACAACTTTGGAAGTATGCTTGGGGTCATTGTCCATTTGGAAGACCCATTTGTGACCAAGCTTTAACTTCCTGACTGATGTCTTGAGATGTTGCTTCAATATATCCACATAATTTTCCATCCTCATGATGCCATCTATTTTGTGAAATGCACCAGTCTCTCCTGCAGCAAAGCACCCCCACAACATGATTCTGCCACCCCGTGCTTCACGGTTGGGATGTGTTCTTCGGCTTGCAAGCCTCCCCCTTTATCCTCCAATCATAACGATGGTCATTATGGCAAAAACGTTATATTTCTGTTTCATCAGACCAGAGGACATTTCTCCAAAAAGTACAATCTTTTTCCCCATGTGGGGTTTGTCACACGTTGGAGATGTCTGGTATTTTGTTAAATATCTGTACGGTGTTCTGGGTAGTTCAGACTACTTGCTGAGATTTAATATCCAGACTTTTTTTTGTAGTTTGGCCGTAGTCTGGCTTTTTTAATGGCAGTGACTTTTTTCTTGCTGAGTGGCCTTTCAGGTTATGACAATATAGGACTCGTTTTACTGTGGATATAGATACAGGTACAAAAGTATCTTTACAAGGTCCTTTGCAGTTGTTCTGGGATTGATTTGCAATTTTCGAAACCAAAGTACAGAACACATCTCCTTCCTGAGTGGTATGACTGCAGCGTGATCCCATGGTGTTCATACTTGCATACTATTGTTTGTACAGATGAACGTGAGACCTTCTGGTGTTTGGAAATTGCTCCCAAGGATGAACCAGACTTGTGGAGTTCTACAAAAAAAATTCTGAGGTCTTGACTGATTATTTTCAATTTCCCATGATGTCAAGCAAAGAAGCACTGAGTTTGAAGGTAGGCCTTAAAATACATCCACGGGTACACCTCCAATTGTCTCAAATGATGTCAATTATCAGAAGCTTCTAAAGTCATGAAATTATTTTCTGGAATTTTCCAAGCTGTTTAAAGGCACAGTCAATTTAGTGTATGTGAACTTCTGACCCACTGGAATTGTGATTCAGTGAATTATAAGTGAAATAATCTGTCTGTAAACAATTGTTGGAAAAATTACTTGTGTCATGCACAAAGTAGTCCTAACCGACCTGCCAAAACTATAGTTTGTTAACAAGAAATTTGTGGAGTGGTTGAAAAAACAAGTTTTAATGACTCCAACCTAAGTGTATGTAAACTTCTGACTTCAACTGTGCTTTGATTTGCTAATAGTCAATACTGAAGGGAAGAAGTATGCAATTCATCTTTTGACTATTTTATCTTGGTCATGGCTGCATTTTTGTCACCCATAGTAGGCCTAGCTCATACAAAAATAACTGTACTGGGGATACTGGAAGATGACTAGCTTAGCTATTTATAATTACATTTCAAACTAATAAAAGACATAGCATTAACAACCATTTCCACAAATGCATACAAAGCACTGGAGCTGCTGCTGGATTAATAAATGGCAATGAAATGACTGCCAAATGTTCACCCAGTTTGCTGACCCGAATGTAGTCTTTAAGCTTGTGATACAGCAACAAATATTCAACAGTCTGCATCCCGGAAAATGGACATAGAAGGACAGGAGAATTAGGTCCTCCATAGACATACCTCTCAATCATCTGTCCTCTAAACACAGTGTGTGTGTGTGTGTGTGTGTGTGTGTGTGTGTGTCCTCTACCACTAAGAGCCACACAGGAGGAGTCGTATACTTCTATTTTTGCAGGCGGCAGGGTAAACGCTGTGATTCATAGGAATCCTATCTGTTTCTTTTGCCCGTTTGGCTAAATGTCTTTTGGGGGACTGATCAGCAAGGATACTGCTTCTAAGTCCATGCCAATTTTAATGTCCAGTTTAACAGCACACCTGAACATGACGCTTGTGTTTTTAACTCTAGAATAAGGCTATTTTGGGCCTTTTTTTCACATCGCTTTCATTTATCCAGTGTTTCTCAATCTTTTCTGAGCCAGGGACCAGCAGCAAGCTACTGTCAACCAGCTACTGTCAGACAACTACCATTTCCACCTTGAAGATGAACGATTAAAACTAGCGGTTTTAGACGCCTAAACCGGTGTCCATTCCCTGGGACTTGTTTTGGTCGACAAACACACACACACACACACAGCAACCTGATTCACAATGCAGCATCAGCCATTCCATTAACACAGCACAGTCAACATCCATTACAGAATCACTGCATTGTGTAATAAATGCCTTATATCACCTTTTAGGTAACAGGGCCCACAACCTGTCAAATATGCAGCAGCCATGTTTTACACAAGCACCATCTGAGTATTGGCCAATGAACAAACATCCTCAATCTGTATTTAGCTTAAGCTTCCCCCTCAAACAATTACCATACCTTTTGGTCCGAAATAAAACACCCACACACTAAGCTTCTTAACCCATCTCTCCTCATCAGAATCAGTGTTAGGCTACATTGTGGCTTCTATGCCATGCAGGTAAGGTAATTGATTTTGTGCAAGGGAGGGAGGAAAGGTAGGGCAATGGTTGTCTCTCTAATCACCATAAAAGTGCTTATGGCACTGTCAACACTGACCTGTGTAGGGTTCACACACACAGCAGACATACAGTGGCAGGAGCTACTGACCTCAACACACAGACAGACATAAACTCTTCAATAGAGATCAGTTAGAGACCTAAAGACATTGCATTAAGTAGCTATTAATTGTTACCTTTGTTTTACAGTACGGTTGTTATTGTGGTAAAGAGTGTTTTTAGCCATTATAAACCCCTCATTTCCTACCAGTCTAATGAAAAGCATGCGACACACAAACATACGGTAATACTGTTCTCTTTCTTCATCTGGCAGTTTATTACTTGTTCAATTCATTCTAGTGACCAACAGCAACCTATTTCCTACGCAAGGTCAAGTCGACCATTCTTGGGTTAATATCTCTGGTAGAAGCTAAGAAAGCGGGCACTTTTCATTGCATTTTGACCGAGTCGTGGCCAAAGTGTCTCCATTCGCCCCCCCATCAGCTAAATGCCACTTCAAACGCAGCGATTGTAAAAAAAAATTTAAAAAGTGTCTCCAAACACTTCTTGTTCCCTGTCACTGACCGCACGCACGCACGCACATACAGGACATTGGCCCCGCGCGTGCACGCGAACAGGTGGCGGTTCCGCGCACAGGTGTGTGTCCGTAATTCCCTAGCGTCAACATACATAGTAACTGTTCATTGGTCAAATGCAAATAGT
Organism: Oncorhynchus kisutch; assembly: GCF_002021735.2. Classification (NCBI taxonomy): domain Eukaryota; kingdom Metazoa; phylum Chordata; class Actinopteri; order Salmoniformes; family Salmonidae; genus Oncorhynchus; species Oncorhynchus kisutch. Next base: position 38,105,907 of record NC_034185.2, read on the forward strand.
CGTCTTTCTCAATCATTTCATAACAGCAAATGTGCAACATATGGGAAAACGCCATGGAACAATGGACTATCTAATGCATTTCGCTGTCTGCTCATTCTTACAGAAATCAGCCACGATAGCTCAAGAGAAGTATATTGGCTGGCCGTTGTTTCTAGATGTTCTTCCCACCTGGCGTGTGAATGGACGACGCGGAACGTGCATGGCAAATTATTTTACACCGTATACAGCCCTAAAACATCAGCACAATCGCGTACGTTAGCAGGCTAACGGTTAGCGGTCTAACATCAGCAGATATCGTCGGTATGAGTTGTGATCTAGCCATTTCCACAACATGTATACAAATAAAAATAAATTTAAAAAAGAGCAAGCTATTGTTCAATCAATCGTATGTTTGTTCATAGCTAGCTAGTAGCTGCCATATCTATATTTTTAAACCCAAATAGTGCTGAAGAGGGCTTAGCTACGTAGCATCCAACAGTAGCTATAGCAAGTGCATCCGTCTCACGCAGAGCAGCGCGCCAGTATACTTTTATGGGCAAGCAAGCTTGATATCCCTGGTGCTGTCTGTCCCGTCAGCTAACGCTAACAGCTAGCCAGCCGCTAGCTTGGCGGAGGAAACGTCGATTTGTCAAGTTTCTGACGGTGATAAACAGCTGCACGGCTAGACAGCTAACGTTGCACATCATCTGGGACGCCGTTCCATTTTTTGTTAAAAAAAATTAAACGAACGCGACGGATGAATATGACAGCCATATGCACGTGTTGTGCGCGCATGTACACGAGCTATAATTATTGTATTTTTTTTGCATCAAACCACGAACGAGACCCGTCCCTTTCGAAAATAACCCACATGATTTGCCCCCGTTTCTGCAACGTAGCAGCGGCTTTCCTATCGGGTGGTGCGGAAATTCGCTTGCAGACTGGCCGCTCTGCTAAGAGATGGGAGTTGAAGAGTCTCACGGCTTTTTCAACCACCAATATGAACAAGATCATGTTCTCTCTCCGAACCTAGAGACACCCACATACATATGAATCGTACAGCTGTGGTGCTCCGCAACACATCTCCAATGTCCCACTTGCAGGCAATTTGAGGCAAAAAGACAGAAACATGTATATACTCTTACGTGAATTGGTGGTCGACGAGAACGGATTAAATCCGATGTGAAAAATGATGCTTGCAGAGGCTGGGCTGGGATTTTCTCTCTTGCTTCCAGCTGCTGTATCTCCCGCCCTCTCTCTGTCCCTCTCACACACACTCTCTCTCTTCCCTTGTCTCTCTTTATCCCTCCCTTCCAACAAACCCGGTCCTGTTGTACCACTCGCCCTCCAGTGGAGATTAGCCCGATGCGGTTCGAGGAACTCCACTCTGGGTGTGCGCGTTGGCGTGCGTGCGTCTAGTGTACGTGCGTGCGTGTGAGCCGCAGATGAATGGCAAGTTGTCATGGACAGTGAGGTATCGACTTTCCTTCCCTACAATGCAAACAGCAATTGTCTAGGTCTGCCGATCAACACACATGAGCGCGTTTCTTACAATATAGCATAGCTGCCTAGGCTATGGAGTAAGGGAATATTATGTTATGAGTGCTCAACCCACTAACAGTAGGCTGTAAAACATCCACAAATACAAATGCAAAGGTTTATTTGAGAGAGCAGTAAATGTTCATGTTTGAGTAAGTAGAGCCCGCTCTAAATGGTGTTCTTCAAAATGTGGGAAAAAAATCCAGAAAATCACATTGTAGGATTTTTAATGAATTTATTTGCAAATTATTTTGGAAAATAAGTATTTGGTCAATAACAAAAGTTTATCTCAATACTTTGTTATATACCCTTTGTTGGCAATGACAGAGGTCAAATGTTTTCTGTAAATCTTCACAAGGTTTTCACACACTGTTGCTGGTATTTTGGCCCATTCCTCCATGCAGATCTCCTCTAGAACAGTGATGTTTTGGGGCTGTTGCTGGGCAACACAGACGTTCAACTCCCTCCAAAGATTTTCTATGGGGTTGAGATCTGGAGACTGGCTAGGCCACTCCAGGACCTTGAAATGCTTCTTACGAAGCCACTCCTTCGTTGCCAAGGCGGTGTGTTTGGGATCATTGTCATGCTGAAAGACCCAGCCACGTTTCATCTTCAATGCCCTTGCTGATCGAAGGAGGTTTTCACTCAAAATCTCATGATACATGGCCCCATTCATTCTTTCCTTTACACGGATCAGTCGTCCTGGTCCCTTTGTAGAAAAACAGCCCCAAAGCATGATGTTTCAACCCCCATGCTTCACAATAGGTATGGTGTTCTTTGGATGCAACTCAGCATTCTTTGTCCTCCAAACACAACGAGTTGAGTTTTTACCAAAAAGTTATATTTTGTTTTCATCTGACCATATGACATTCTCCCAATCTTCTTCTGGATCATCCGAATGCTCTCTAGCAAACTTCAGACGGGCCTGGACATGTACTGGCTTAAGCAGGGGGACACGTCTGGCACTGCAGGATTTGAGTCCCTGGCGGCGTAGTGTGTTACTGATGGTAGGCTTTGTTACTTTGGTCCCAGCTCTCTGCAGGTCATTCACTAGGTCCCCCCGTGTGGTTCTGGGATTTTTGCTCACCGTTCTTCTGATTATTTTTACCCCACGGGGTGAGATCTTGCGTGGAGCCCCAGATCGAGGGAGATTATCAGTGGTCTTGTATGTCTTCCATTTCCTAATAATTGCTCCCACAGTTGATTTCTTCAAACCAAGCTGCTTACCTATTGCAGATTCAGTCTTCCCAGCCTGGTGCAGGTCTACAATTTTGTTTCTGGTGTCCTTTGACAGCTCTTTGGTCTTGGCCATAGTGGAGTTTGGAGTGTGCCTGTTTGAGGTTGTGGACAGGTGACTTTTATACTGATAACAAGTTCAAACAGGTGTCATTAATACAGGTAACGAGTGGAGGACAGAGGAGCCTCTTAAAGAAGAAGTTACAGATCTGTGAGAGCCAGAAATCTTGCTTGTTTGTAGGTGACCAAATACTTATTTTCCACCATAATTTGCAAATAAATTCATAAAAAAATGTGATTTTCTGTATTTTCTTTCCTCATTGTGTCTGTCATAGTTGAAGTGTACCTATGATGAAAATTACAGGCCTCTCTCGTCTTTTTAAGTGGGAGAACTTGCACAATTGGTGGCTGACTAAATACGTTTTTTGCCAAACTGTAAGTATTCAGACCCTTTACTCAGTACTTTGTTGATTGGCAGCGATTAGAGCCTCTAGTCTTCTTGGTATGACACTACAAACTTGGCACACCTGTATTTGGAGAGTTTCTCACTTTCTTCTCTGTAGATCCTCTCAAGCTCTGTCAGGTTAGATGGGGAGCGTCGCTACACAGCTATTTTCAGGTCTATCCAGAGATGTTCGATCAGGTTCAAGACATTGCTCTGGCTGGGCCACTCAAGGACATTCAGAGACTAGTCCCGAAGCCACTCCTGCATTTTCTTGGCTGTGTGCTTAGGGTCGTTGTCCTGTTGGAAGGTGAACCTTCGCCTGTTGGAAGGTGAACCTTGAGCGATCTGGAACAGGTTTTCATCAAGGATATCTCTGTACTTTGCTCCATTCATCTTTCCCTCAATCCTGACTAGTCTCCCAGTCCCTGCCTCTGAAAAACATCACCACAGTATGATGCTGCCACCACCATGCTTCGCCGTGGGGTGACGCTTGGCATTCAGGCCAAAGGGTTCAATCTTGGTTTCATCAGATAATCTTTTTTCTCATGGTCTGTGAGTCCTTTAGGTACCTTTTGGCAAACTCCAAGCGAGCTGTCATGTGCCTTTTACTGAGGAGTGGGAGGCTGAGGCTTGGTTTTTGCTATGACATGCACTGTCAACTGTGGGACCTTATATAGACAGGTGTATGCCTTTCCAAATCATGTCCAATCTATTCAATAGGTGGACACCAATCAAATTGTGGAAACATCTCAAAGATGATCAATGGAAACAGGATGCACCAGAGCTCAATTTTGAGTCTCATAGCAAAGGGTCTGAATACTTACGTAAATATGGCATTTCTGTTTTTTATTTGTAATAAATTAGCAAACATTTCTAACAACCAGTTTTTTGCTTTTTCGTTATGGGGTATTTTGTATAGATTCATAGATTAATTCAATACATTATAGAATAACATAACAAAATGTGGAAAAATCAAGGGGTCTGAATGCTTTCCGAATGCACTTGGCCATATACAACAAACCCAAAAGGTGCCTTATTTTATTATAAACTGGTTACCCACATAATTAGAACAGTACACAAGTATTTCTGTGTCCTACCCGTTGTATATTTAATCAATCAGGCCAAAGAGGGTGTGGTATATGGCCAATATACCACTGCTAAGTCTGTTCTTATGCACAACGCAACGTGAAGTGCCTGGACACAGCCCCCAAGGTGCCTTATTGCTATTATAAACTGGTTACCAACTTTATTAGAATCTCTAAAAGTAGTCATTTGAATTGTGTCCCATTACCTTAACCTTACCAGGGGTGAGCTGGATGCCACACACTTAGGATGACTGAGCTGCCCTGTGCCAGTAGGACTGATTCACTAGACAGAGGCAATAGTGTGGCCCTAGCAGGGTTACTTCTGTACACTTTGATGAAATCAAGACTCTATGGAATGTCTTGGAGTGGTATAACACAAAGATAATAGTGGTCTTCAAATGGCTGACAAATTGTCTAAGTGGCAGGAAACGACTGCCCAGTCACGTGACTGATCCCAGTGATAATGGTCCATCAGCGTGATGTTCTGATAACACACGTGCACATGAGTGGTTCCGCAGATCTCACTGGCCGTAGCAGGAAGTGCTGCTTGTCGTTATACACAGCAGTCTATCATAACCCTATACAATCCACGCACGCACGCACACACATACACAGACACAGTCTTTCTTCCTCTCCCGCCAATTCTCTCCATTCCACTGTCCTGGTGTGTTTCATTAAAAACCTATTTATCCGACACCTCTTGTCCCCGCAGCAGATGGACAGACGGCAGTCGGTATTCCTGGGAGTTTGGACTCTATGTGTGTGTATATGTGTGTGTGTGTTTGGACTGGAGGGAGCGGAAAGGCATCAGTGTTTACATATCCTCTGGAATCATATTAAAAACCATGACCCACCCCTTCCGCCTCTAGCCCAGCTTAGCCCAGCGCAGCACAGGGTTAATTAGCTGTCTCCGTGGTTCCTGGAATGTTTCGGCGGTTTCTGTGTGTGTGTGTGTGTGTGTGTTTGTACCCCTATGGAAGATTCCCTGCATGGTCTACCTCTGAATTTGAATCACAATACATGGATATAGTCATAGCCGTGTGAAGTATGGGTGCTAAGGGTGCAGCGGAGAAAAATACTCCCCTGCACCCACGTAATTACCAGTGGAGGCTGGTGGGAGGAGCTATAGGAGGATAGGCTCATTGTGATGCCTGGAATGGAATCAATGGAACGGAGTCAAACATGTGGTTTCCATATGTTTGATGTGTTTGATACCGTTCCATTGATTCCATTCCAGTCATTACAATGAGCCCGTCCTCCAATAGCTTTTCCCACCAGCCCCCACTGGTAATTACAGTGCAGTATGCTACACGAACACAGATGTTTATTTGGATCCTCATTAGCTTTTCCAGAAGTAGCAGCTAGTCTTCCTAGGGTCCACAGAAAAAACACAAAACATGACGAGTAAGAAAACACTGGTACATTGAAAGACAAGGAAAGTCGCAGACATGTTAAATACAACAATACACAACAAAAATAATACAAACCACACAACAGCAAAAATAATGTGTGTTTTAGAGTGTTTCTGTGTTGGTGATGAGTGGGTTGATTTATAACCCTCAGTCCCCGCGGGCGGGTTTAGGGTCATTAAGTATTTTGTGGATGAAGGATGGGTGGGTGGCGGGAGGGTTGAATAAAGGGAACACAAAACACCAAAAACATCCACAAATGTATCATTCTTGTGCAATGTATGTCTATAGCCTATATTGCGTTTTTTTATTTTTTGTCTATCTGGCATTAGTGCATAAGCCTAAGCTTTAGGGTCTAACCTGTTCGCGTGCCAAATGGCCTACACGCCAATCACCAAATGGCCTACACGCCAATCGCCAAATGGCCTACACGCCAATCGCCAAATGGCCTACACGCCAATCGCCAAATGGCCTTACACGCCAATCGCCAAATGGCCTACACGCCAATCGCCAAATGCTTTTGGGAACGGACAGAAAGAACAAGGTCAATGTCAACGTTTAATTCAATAAGAGGAAAGATGCGACATGAAGAGTTGAAAATAGAGGGAAGGCAGGGCCAGAAAAGTATTGTTTGGGAAAGATTTGGTGAAGTGGTGAAACAGGATGATGGCAGTGCCGGGCTGTGTTATGTGTGATGATTGTGAGGCGCTGTACAAATTCGACAGTCACAAGATGGGGATTTCAAATAGGCCTATGGCACGTCAAGGGAACTGTAGCCTACTGTTCAGATGGGTCAAATGAAAACTGCAGTTTGGACACTGACTGCAGGCCTAAAACCTCTCGCATAGCCTTGATATTAACCCCTGCGGAATGAAGCATTTCTTGCAGTAAAATGATACACCGAATCTAAATATTGCATCGGGAGTGGAGAAATAGGATTGAATTCTTTCAGCAAATTCTGAGAATGTTGAATGCGCCTGTTAGGGACCATCTGTAGAGGTGCTGTGTTTTATCAGCATCATGAAAGCTGATTTGTATTTCAACCACAGAAAATATCATTTTCACAGCCATCTATTTCCTTGCAACTGGTCAAACTGATGTCATTTGGACATTTTGCACGGAAGATTTTTCCAGTTTTTCATTTCTTCTTCTACTTTCTCCACAGTCCCTACAACGTTTTTACTCCTTGGAAAGAAGCAGAAACAGAGAGAACTAGACTGAAGCATTAATTTCATTCTATCGATTTACAACGTTCTTCTTCTAGGGCAACATATAACGACAGAAGAGAAGCTGCGTGTATCTACACTGGACAAATGTATTAAACGCAACATGTAAAGTGTTGGTCCCATGTTTGTTGAGCTGAAATATAAGATCGAATAAATGTTTCATATGCAGAAAACAGCTCATTTCTGTAAAATGTTCTGCACAAATGTGTTTACATCCCTGTTAGTGAGCATTTCTCTTTTGCCAAGATAATCCATCCACCTGAGAGGTGTGGCATATCAAAAAGCTGAATAAACAACATGATCATTACACAGGTGCACCTCGGCTGGGGACAATAAAAGGCCACTCTAAAATGTACAGTTTTGTCACACAAACTCCAACATTATTTTAGAGAATTTGTATGTCCAACCGGTACAGTAAGTCCAACCGGCCTCACAATCGCAGACCACGTGTAGCCACGCCAGCCCAGGACATCAAGCTTCTTCACCACCGGGACTGTCTGAGACCAGCCACCCGGACAGCTGATGAAACACAACCAAAGAATGTTAAGAAATTGTCTCATGGAAGCTCATCTGCAAGCTCGTCATCCTCACCAGGGTCTTGGCCTGACTGCCGTTCAGCGTCATAACCAACTTCAGTGGGCAAATGCTCACCTTCGATGGCCACTGGCACGCTGGAGAAGTGTGCTCTTCACGGATGGATCCCCGGTTTCAACTGTACCGGACAGATGGCAGACAGCCTGTATGGAGTCGTGTGGGCGAGCAGTTTGCTGACCTCAACGTTGTGAACAGCGTGCCCCATGGAGGGTTATGGTAGGTGCAGGCATAAGCTATGGACAACAAACACAATTGCGTTTTATCGTTGGCAATTTTAATGCACAGAGATACCGTGACTAGATCCTGAGGCCCATTGTCATGCCATTCATCTGCCAACATCACCTCATGTTTCAGCATGATAATGCACGGCCCCATGTCTCAAGGATCTGTAGACAATTCCTGGAAGCTGAAAATGTCCCAGTTCTTCCATGGCCTGCATACTCACCAGATTGAGCACGTTTGGGACGCTCTGGATCTGGATCGTACGACAGCATGTTCCAGTTTGCTTAAGTACTTTACACCACTGTATAATACCGTGCGTTGCCGTGAATTCGTATTGGACTTGGGGACTGTGAAGAGACCCCTGGTGACATGTCTTGTGGGGTATGTGTGGGTGCCTGAGCTGAATGCTATTTGATTATGCAGATCATTTGGAATTTTCAGTTAAGCAGTTCATCTCTCTTCAATCCTCAACCAGGGAAGACTGGCATGCGTGTTGTGGATGTTAGTTCTGTGTGTGCAGTTAAGGGGAAGGACTGCTGCTCTGTTTTGAACCAGCTGAAGCTTTGCTAGGACTTTCTTTGCAACCCCATATCACTGGACAGTAATCAAGTTGGGATTTTCGCAGAACATCTTTTTATAACAGACATACCCATCCACATCGTCACAACAACTCAATATGACTTGACCATCCCAATGTTATACCAAGGAGTTTAGCTTCCTCAACTTGCTCAATGGTCACACTCTTTATACACAACTCCAGTTGAGGTTTAGGTCTTAAGATATTGTTTTTAATGTGATTGCAAGTGTAGCTGCCAGTGGTTGCAAGTGTGGCTTTGCACTGTTGATGTACTTTACTATCCTTAAACCTCTTACAGACCACAGTAGTGACATTCTTGGAAGTCCATTGTCTGCCATTTCAGTACACACACACACACACACGCACGTACGCACAGACACTACCTCTTCAGTATGTAGACACATACTCCACGTAATAGCACATAATACGCTGAGTGTAGAAAACATTAGGAACACCTGCTCTTTCCATGACTTATACTGACCAGGTGAATCCAGGTGGAAGCTTTGATCCCTTACTGATGTCACTTGTTAAATCCACTTCAATCAGTGTAGATGAAGGGGAGAAGACGGGTTAAAGAAGGATTGTTAAGCCGTGAGACAATAGAGACATGGATTGTGTTTGTGTGCCATTCAGAGAGTGAATGGGAAAGACAAAATATTTAAGTGCCTTTGAATGGGGGTATGGTAGTAGGTGCCAGGCGCACCGGTTTGTGTCAAGAACTGCAAAGCTGCTGGGTTTTTCATGCTCCACAGCTTCCGGCGTGTGTCAAGAATGAACCACCGATAGGACATCCAGTCAACTTGACACAAAAGTGTTGTGCACTCAGTGTGACCCTGACTTAGTGGATGTTCTTGGAAAGGATTCAGAACAATAAGGTGAGCCTAGTAAGGGGACAGGGACAGTGGAGGAAGTGAAGCTGTTAGCATCACAGTGAACCCGCTTTACCTGCATAGGAGGTAAAACATCTATCATAGTATTACTGGGAACTACAAATCAACAAAGACAAGTATTCACTTCAACAATGTACAATAGCCACATTTATTAATCACAAGCAGATTCCCTTTACACTTCTATACTATGATCATCATCATCTCAATGTTTTCCCTTTATGTCATACACACATTTACAACAACAAAATGCATACACTTAGGTTGATGAACAGAAACAAGTGCTTCAAGACAAAATAAAAATACATGTCTATAATTATTGTCTTTTTAAGGAGCCACTTCTCAAAATACTCTTCATCATCGCAAGTGTTTTTAACTCAGTAGTGGTACCGTACTAAAAGTGCACACGGTCTATCCAATAACAGACAGCTTCGTATAATACAATGGCAATTTACACAAAGATGCATTTCACACATTCGACATCAAAACAAGGCAAACCTATTCAAAAGGCACAGGACTCTCACATCAATAAGAACCGTATTTGATAGAAACCAAGTTATACTTGTTTACACTTTATAATGTGATCCATCACTTTAAACTGATTCAAGTTAATCAATTGAAAGAAGTATGCCGACAGCAGACATGACACATCAATGTGGTGTATGTATGGCCCTGTACAGGGTCTTTGACTGACATTTTAATTTGGTATGATGTCACATATCATAGGATGAATGGACCAATAGTGTACAAGATCCTGTTAGGGGCGGTGCACTCAATATTTTACATGGACATGAAATGACCAAAGGTTTGGCTTTAGAAATAGTTCAAATCTACCATGTTGCAAACATTATCTGTGATGACTGTCTTGGGCAGTAAAGTACTTACATTATATTACCAAAGGAAAACCATTGAATAAACATTTGGGACATGTATTGATCATAAAACTACATTTAGGGTATAAATGTTGAAAAGGCCTGGGACATCATTTTAGTGTCTTAATGTTAATGGATCAAATGTGTGTGTGCGTGTGTGTGTCAGAGTGTTAACAATTTCAGTCTTTGGTAAGGGGCAGTGATAGTCTTTTTTAAATGTTATCCCATACCAGCACAAGTAGTTCATCACTAGTACTGTACAAACAATGTCATAGTTGCAGTTTCAGTTTGATTTCAAATCATTAAGGTCAGGTTAATGATCTGCTGTACAAGAGGACAGAGAAATGTACATTTTACATTTACGTTACGTCTTCTCTGCTACAGTAACATTTACAATAGTTCAACGGCATGCAGATACGTGATTTACTCTCCCTCATCACCCTCCCTCCATCCCTCATCACCCTCCCTCCATCCCTCATCACCCTCCCTCCATCCCTCATCACCCTCCTTCCATCGCTCATCACCCTCCTTCCATCCCTCAGCCCCTCCCATCCATTTCCCCTCCCTCCGCACCCCCCCAACCCTCCCCGGCAGGATTAACCATAAACAATCTAAACGCTAACGTGTCAAAAGCATTACAAAAATGAAAAAATCTAAACGATAAAATAAGTACGTCTCGACAAGGCCAATATATCTTACAAAGCAAAATAGGACAAAAATAGTATTAAAACAAGGTAGCAGCAACACAGAGTAGACTTACTTTTGTGAGGACGAAATAGAACCAGCAAGCCTCCAGTGCTTGGTGGCGACGATAGAATAGAAGAGTTAGTTCTGTAGAAAGCCTTCAGTGCAAAATATAAATGAGGAGCGATTCGTACTTTTCAATAAAGAAAATAAAGGCTGTGTCCACAGTGGTTGGACAGGAAGTTGAAATTGACTTGCTATGCCTGGACTATATTTGGGGCTTGCAATGCAATCGCTTTACATTGCGGTGCCATTGTACGTTACAAATTCAACATTGCCCTGGTCTTAACCAATGTCAAATCAGTGATACTCATAACTATTCTCTAAGTGCACAGTGAAATCAAAACATTGGCACCACTGACTGACCTACACTATAGTCAGCATTGTGAGAACGTAATCTAACACCTAATACATTGTCCTTTTTTAAAAAGTAGGAACACATTAAAAACATTTAAATTTTTTTTAAAGAAATGATTCTGTCTGTGCAATGGTTCAAGTATGTAACTTAGTTCCTGCGCATAGTTAGTGCCGAGTCACACATACATGTATCCTGTGTCTGCACCGCTCCGGAGCAAAACAACAAAAACACACAAATACAAAACAAGTATTTACATATCTGAATAGAACTACAGAGTAGGTACTCCCTATTACTGGTCCATGGTCAGATATTGTTTAACCCCCTTACTGGTTCAGGTTAGGAGTTAGCGCAGGGTAATCTGTCCCTAGAATGGCAATTTTCACCTCGAACGACCAACCAGAACTGTCCAATTCAGAGGAAGGGGAGGGTTTAGTCTCTAATGATGTTTTGTCTCTAAAGCCTATTCCCTATATAGTGCACTACTTTTGGACAGTCTTTATATGAGGCTCCGGCCAAAAGTACTGCACTATATAGGGAAAAGGGTGTCATTTCAGATTTGTCTTAAAGGGGTGTGTCAAACACTCTTTCCGACGAGTCTTCTGTGTCATCCTCTGACTGGGACGCTTTGTGGTTGAGCCTCTCGGTCGTCGAGGAGACAGACAGGTTGCCATGGGTACTGTCGTCGCTAAGCTTGGCCTTGCTGCTGTCCTGGACAAACTCCTGGATCTCTAGGGGCAACCGTCTGAACTTGTCCTGGTACTCCTGGTCCAGCTCGGTCTGCAGCTATTGGGAGAGAAGAGAACAAAGTATGGTTCTACAACAGAACCAAATAGAACCACAGAACAAACCGTAGCAAGAGAACTACAGCTACAAAGAGAACTAGTCCTAGTCCACCTCTCTGCAGGTATAGGAAGGAGAGAGGACAGAGAACTGGTCCTAGTCCACCTCTCTGCAGGTATAGGAAGGAGAGAGGACAGAGAACTGGTCCTAGTCCACCTCTCTGCAGGTATAGGAAGGAGAGAGGACAGAGAACTGGTCCTAGTCCACCTCTCTGCAGGTATAGGAAGGAGAGAGGACAGAGAACTGGTCCTAGTCCACCTCTCTGCAGGTATAGGAAGGAGAGAGGACAGAGAACTGGTCCTAGTCCACCTCTCTGCAGGTATAGGAAGGAGAGAGGACAGAGAACTGGTCCTAGTCCACCTCTCTGCAGGTATAGGAAGGAGAGAGGACAGAGAACTGGTCCTAGTCCACCTCTCTGCAGGTATAGGAAGGAGAGAGGACAGAGAACTGGTCCTAGTCCACCTCTCTGCAGGTATAGGAAGGAGAGAGGACAGAGAACTGGTCCTAGTCCACCTCTCTGCAGGTATAGGAAGGAGAGAGGACAGAGAACTGGTCCTAGTCCACCTCTCTGCAGGTATAGGAAGGAGAGAGGACAGAGAACTGGTCCTAGTCCACCTCTCTGCAGGTATAGGAAGGAGAGAGGACAGAGAACTGGTCCTAGTCCACCTCTCTGCAGGTATAGGAAGGAGAGAGGACAGAGAACTGGTCCTAGTCCACCTCTCTGCAGGTATAGGAAGGAGAGAGGACAGAGAACTGGTCCTAGTCCACCTCTCTGCAGGTATAGGAAGGAGAGAGGACAGAGAACTGGTCCTAGTCCACTTCTCTGCAGGTATAGGAAGGAGAGAGGACAGAGAACTGGTCCTAGTCCACCTCTCTGCAGGTATAGGAAGGAGAGAGGACAGAGAACTGGTCCTAGTCCACCTCTCTGCAGGTATAGGAAGGAGAGAGGACAGAGAACTGGTCCTAGTCCACCTCTCTGCAGGTATAGGAAGGAGAGAGGACAGAGAACTGGTCCTAGTCCACCTCTCTGCAGGTATAGGAAGGAGAGAGGACAGAGAACGGGTCTATAAGCAGCAACAGGGAGAGGACAAACGCTATGGGTCTACAGAACCAACATACATCATTATATACTGAACTTGTCCTTGCTACCCCTGGTACTCTGTAACTGAAGAGGAGAAAAGAATATGGTGGCATTGACTAGTGATGACTGATATGGACCGGCTGAGTCGATGTTACCGGTCAACCAGTTTTCTGTTACATTTTCTCTACCTCAATTAGTAATCATGTTACTGAGCTCCCTGCCTTCTGACAGACAGACGGGGAAGTCAGAGCGCGAGAGAGAAGGATACAGTCTGTTTTCTCCCAGGCATAGCCACCGCTAATGATTACAGATGACAGGATTGTATTCATTCTGATCCAATAATTGCTTTAATGCTGATTTCTCTGTTTAACTACCCGGCTGCGTCCCAGGGGAGGGCCATAATTAAAGGAGAGCAGTAAAGATGAACCACATCACAATCTAAGAGCCTAAGAAAACAGCCCAACCCCTTGCTCAGGTAATTCTCCCCATTCCCACTATTTCAGAGAGTTATCATCGTACTGCTACAGACATCCATATTCACAATGGTGTTGTTAGTGATAATATGTTAGCTCTGTTACAGTTATCCCAATTCGGAAGCCCACTGTGGTAAGTTTGTCCATTGCCTTTTTTTTCTCCAAATACCACAAATATGGATACCCCCCCCCCCCTGTTTTCAAATTGCATAGAGGGCTCGGGCTGTCAACGTAGAGTATGAAGTTTGATGTCAAAGATGGACCTTCTTTATATGTGGGTGCATGACACGAGCTCAGATATTATGGTCCTCACAGAGACTTGGCTAAACGGCTCGATCCTGGATAAGGACATTGACATTGCTGATAACGAAATCTTCAAGTGTAACAGACTGAAGAAAAATGGGTGAGGTGGCTTCACGTTCTCTAAATACCACTGCTCCCCCCCCAAAAAATTTTTTTTTTTTGCTTCTGGTTATACACGTGTCCATAAACCAAAATACACATTTATCTGGGATTTACCACCTGACTCTGTAGGTGATTGTTAGCTTTTCAGGCAATTAAGAAATAGATGCACTTCCTCAATCAAGAAAGCCAAATCTATCTCAGACTCTGCTGGTGATCTGATTTTGTAAATCAGTTAACGCACAGAGGAGAGGAAATTCCTTTCCTGCATAAGCAAGTTGTGTCAGACTGACATCATTACTGAGTAAAATGAGAAATAAAGCTTTTATCTCGGCAGGCTTTTTATTTGAAAGAAATGGTGGTTTAATTGACCCTGGTGAGATAGTCGACTGCCTGCCCCTCTTCCAGCCTCCAGTTGGCTCTATGGAAGTTCCGTCAACTTCTTCTTTGTTTTCATTTCAACAACTTTCTACCTGTGATGTGCTGGAGGCCTTGCGCCACATTGATGATAAAAAAGAATCCACTGGGGCTGATTTGCCTGGTCCTTTCTCGCTGCAGCTTTCTGCTCATCTGATTACAGAACCTTTAACACATTTTTAAGGGTGCACTATGCAGAAATCGCACCGCCATTTTCTGGTTGCTAAAATTGTAATCGTTTGCCTAATTTCAGTTTACGTGACAAAACAAGCAAGTAGAGTGTAGAGAATCATTGCACCATCTAAACCACTGTGAAATATATTTTCCACAACCAAAAATATAGTATTTTCAGCTTTTTGAAGCTGGTGTAGAAAACCTCAAGTAAAAGTCACAAAAACGAAACTTAAGAACGGGAACCATAGAAATAGAGCACATAGAACATATCCACCACGTCTTAGACTTGCTTTCAATGAGAATGACAGATCTATTACTAACACTTCTACGTCACATATTGCAGCTTTAACCTTACAATTATTTCTGGTACCATCCCGAGGGTCTGGAAGGCAGCCAATATACTTCCACTTCACAATGTTGGTGACCCGTGTGACCTAAATAATTATCGCCCCATTTCCAAACTCTCTTGCCAACTCAACTTAGATCCTTTTAAACTACGAAATGTATTCTATATGTACACCAGTCAGGATTCAGACAAGGTCATAGTACCATCTTTGCTACTTCTTTGGTTGGAAATTATGTTCTTAATTGCCCAGTGCCGTCAAAAGCACGATTTTCCTGTGTTTTATATAAACTATATGATCAGAAGTATATGGACACATACTCGTCCAAAATCATGGGCATTAATATGGAGTTGGTCCCCCCTTTACTGCTATAACAGCATCCACTCTTCTGGGAACGCTTTCCACTAGATGTTGGAACATTGCTGTGGGACTTCCATTCAGCCACAAGAGCATTAGTGAGGTCGGGCACTGATGTTGGGCTATTATGCCTGGCTCGCAGTCGGCATTCCAATTAATCCCAAATGTATTCAATGGGGTTGAGGTCAGGGCTCTGTGCAGGCCAGTCAAGTTCTTCCACAACAATCTCGACAAACCATTTCTGTATGGACCTCGCTTTGTGCACGGGGGCATTATCATGCTAAAACAGGAAAGGGCCTTCCCCAAACTATCGCCACAAAGTTGGAAACACAGAATCGTGTAAAATGTAATTCTATGCTGTAGCGTTAAGATTTCCCTTCACTGGAACTAAGGGGCCTAGCCTGAACCATGATAAACAGCCCCAGGCCATTTTTCCCCCTCCACTGAACTTTACAGTTGGCACTATGCATTGGGACAGGTAGCTTTCTACTTGCATCAGCCAAACCCAGATTCGTCCTTCGGACTGCCAGATGGTGAAGTGTGATTCATCACTCCAGAGAAAGCGTTTCCAGCCAACGCATGGCATTGCACATGGTGATCTTAGGCTTGTGTGTGGCTGCTCGGCAATGGTAACCCATTTCATTAAACTCCCAACGAACAGTTGTTGTGCTGACGTTGCTTCCAGAGGCAGTTTGGAACTTGGTAGTGAAGGTTGCAACCAAGGACAGGCGATCTTTCCTCGATACACGCTTCAGCACTCGCCGGTCCCGTTCTGTGAGCTTGTGTGGCCCTACCACTTCACGGCTGAGCCGTTGTTGCTCCTAGACATTTTCACTTCACAATACCAGCACTTTCAGTTGACCGGGTCAGCTCTAGCAGGGCAGAAATTTGACAAACTGACTTGTTGGAAAGGTGGCCTCCTATGACGGTGCCACGTTGAAAGTCACTGAGCTCTTCAGTAAGGCCATTTCTACTGCCAATGTTTGTCTATGGAGATTCCATGGCTGTGTGCTCGATCTTATACACCTGTCGGCAACGGGTGTGGCTGAAATAGCAGGGAATAGCAGAAACCACTCATTGGAAAGGGTGTCCACATACTGGGGGAAGCATTGGAGTCATCATGATGCAGCATCCCTGTGGATGCTATGTAAAGTCCATGCCCCAACGAACTGAGGCTGTTCTGAGGGCAAAATGGGTGGGGGGGTGCAACTCAATGTTAGAAAGGTGTTCCTATTGCTTGGTAAATATCAAAGAAAATAGTTGCCTTGTAGTTTAAACTACTTTGAGTATTTGAAAAGTTGGTATTTTTTTTAAAAACTACAAAATAAGAGTTTTCCGCACAGGTCTGTTCAGTATATGTCATTGTACGGGCCTCCTTGAAGTCTTGATCTTTTTGTCTGTAAAGCATTCTTGCATAAACGTCTGCCATACCTTACCTTATTGTTAACCTTCAGAAGTATTTAACTTCTGTTTACTGAAGAATGTGGTTGTTTCATATTATTGTGTTTTTGCTTTCCGGGTTTTGTGTTCGCTTTTCATGTATTGTGTAATTGATGTGTAAATATAGATATGTACAGTATAATTGTTGTGTTGTTGTTTATTGATGCGTTTGACAGGTCTTCAATGTCAATTCAAATGTGTTCTTAATTGTATAAATAAAAGGTAAACATTTTTTAAAAAGGACCATGTCAGAATCTAAGCGCTCAACTGAGGCTTGTCAGCATTACATGCGATGGGGAAAAAAAGGCTGATTTCTCTGATCTTACAGCGGTAGACTCGCGACAAAAAAAACACACCATTTTTGTAGGATTACTTACTCATCAAAACAACCCTACGATTAATGTATCGCCAAATGACTTGTGGGCTAATGGTTAGGACTATGGCTGTCTTTGTGGGTAATACACCTTTTATACACAATCAAACTACAGTGAAGTGATCCAATATTAATTATCCTCAGTCCCACTCCAATCCAAGGAGTCATTCTTAAGAGTGGGGCTGTTCAAATCCAAACATGTGTGTACAGAGAAGCCTCCAGGTGTAAAGAGACACTTGTGTGAGACACAGGCAGAGGACTGGGGAGAGGAGGAGAGAGGGATGAAGACTATCCCACTGGAGGACTGGATAGAGGAGGAGAGATGGATGAAGACTATCCCACTGGAGGACTGGGGAGAGGAGGAGAGAGGGATGAAGACTATCCCACTGGAGGACTGGATAGAGGGGGAGAGAGGGATGAAGACTATCCCACTGGAGGACTGGATAGAGGAGGAGAGATGGATGAAGACTATCCCACTGGAGGACTGGATAGAGGGGGAGAGAGGGATGAAGACTATCCCACTGGAGGACTGGCGAGAGGAGGAGAGATGGATGAAGACTATCCCACTGGAGGACTGGATAGAGGGGGAGAGAGGGATGAAGACTATCCCACTGGAGGACTGGATAGAGGGGGAGAGATGGATGAAGACTATCCCACTGGAGGACTGGGGAGAGGAGGAGAGATGGATGAAGACTATCCCACTGGAGGACTGGATAGAGGAGGAGAGATGGATGAAGACTATCCCACTGGAGGACTGGGGAGAGGAGGAGAGAGGGATGAAGACTATCCCACTGGAGGACTGGATAGAGGAGGAGAGATGGATGAAGACTATCCCACTGGAGGACTGGATAGAGGAGGAGAGATGGATGAAGACTATCCCACTGGAGGACTGGGGAGAGGAGGAGAGATGGATGAAGACTATCCCACTGGAGGACTGGATAGAGGAGGAGAGAGGGATGAAGACTATCCCACTGGAGGACTGGATAGAGGAGGAGAGATGGATGAAGACTATCCCACTGGAGGACTGGCGAGAGGAGGAGAGATGGATGAAGACTATCCCACTGGAGGACTGGATAGAGGGGGAGAGAGGGATGAAGACTATCCCACTGGAGGACTGGATAGAGGGGGAGAGATGGATGAAGACTATCCCACTGGAGGACTGGGGAGAGGAGGAGAGATGGATGAAGACTATCCCACTGGAGGACTGGATAGAGGAGGAGAGAGGGATGAAGACTATCCCACTGGAGGACTGGATAGAGGAGGAGAGATGGATGAAGACTATCCCACTGGAGGACTGGATAGAGGGGGAGAGAGGGATGAAGACTATCCCACTGGAGGACTGGTGAGAGGAGGAGAGATGGATGAAGACTATCCCACTGGAGGACTGGATAGAGGGGGAGAGAGGGATGAAGACTATCCCACTGGAGGACTGGATAGAGGGGGAGAGATGGATGAAGACTATCCCACTGGAGGACTGGGGAGAGGAGGAGAGATGGATGAAGACTATCCCACTGGAGGACTGGATAGAGGGGGAGAGAGGGATGAAGACTATCCCACTGGAGGACTGGATAGAGGAGGAGAGATGGATGAAGACTATCCCACTGGAGGACTGGATAGAGGAGGAGAGAGGGATGAAGACTATCCAACTAGGAATTGGAGTGAGGAAAGGAGAGATGGATGAAGACTATCCAACTAGGAATTGGAGTGAGGAAAGGAGAGATGGATGAAGACTATCCAACTAGGAATTGGAGTGAGGAAAGGAGAGATGGATGAAGACTATCCCACTGGAGGACTGGATAGAGGAGGAGAGAGGGATGAAGACTATCCCACTGGAGGACTGGATAGAGGAGGAGAGATGGATGAAGACTATCCCACTGGAGGACTGGATAGAGGGGGAGAGATGGATGAAGACTATCCCACTGGAGGACTGGATAGAGGAGGAGAGATGGATGAAGACTATCCCACTGGAGGACTGGATAGAGGGGGAGAGATGGATGAAGACTATCCCACTGGAGGACTGGATAGAGGAGGAGAGAGGGATGAAGACTATCCCACTGGAGGACTGGATAGAGGGGGAGAGATGGATGAAGACTATCCAACTAGGAATTGGAGTGAGGAAAGGAGAGAGGGCTGTATGGAGGAGAGAGGAATGAAGTCGATCACATAGACTAGAGGACAGGTGAGGTGAGTGAGAGGTGATTACCCCTCCACGGACTCTTCAGGAACAAGGAGGAACCACTTGTCCTTCCAGACATTCAGTCCTTTCCTTTGCACTTGACTTTCCCTCCATTAAGTCTCCACCTGATCCAAACAGACTCTGACACATCTTTCTGATTCCACCCCTCCTCACGTAGGACAAGCTGTTCTCAGTGACAGAACCTGCCTGATGACAGAACCTGCCTCTGTACCATGGAAATAATACATTTAGTCACCTGCATCCTAAATGGCACCCTATTCCCTACATAGAGCACTACTTTTAATCAGTCTTAAATGTAGTGCACCGAGTATACCAAACATTAGGAACACCTTGCAATATCAGAACAGCCTCAACAGGACTCTGCAACGTGTCGAAGGCGCTCAACAGGGATGCTGGCCCATGTTGACTCCAGTGCTTCCCACAGTTGTGTCAAGTTGGCTGGATGTTGTTTGGGTGGTGGACCATTCTTGATACACACGGGAAACTGTTGAGCATGAAAAACCCAGCAGCGTTGTAGTTCTTGACACACTTAAGCTGGTGCCCCGGCACCTACTACCATACCCTGTTTTTTGTCTTGCCCACTCAGCCTCTGCATGGCACACGTGCAAAATCCATGTCTCGATTGTCTCACGGCTTCAAAATCCTTCTTTAACCCGTCTCCTCCCCTTCATCTACACTGATTGAAGTGGATTAAACAAGTGACATCAATAAGGGATCATAGCTTTCACCTGGATTCACCTGGTCAGTCTATGTCACGGAAAGAGCAGGTGTTCTTGATGTTTTGTATACTTAGGTGTATCGGGAAAAGGGAGCAAATTAGGATGCAACACATATCTTATCATCATGCATCACACGTTGGTTTAAAAACTAACACACCCTCTACCTACTAGACACATACATACGTGAAAATGAGATGATTTCATGTAACTTGTGAAGTGAAGCTGAAGGCAGGTCTCCATTACCTGGGACACGGCAGTTCTATTCTAATTCGTCTCCCCTTACTCTTTCGCTAACCGAGCTTTAAGTGGTGTCTGCTCTGATTGGACCACCTTTTCTAAGGTGTGTGTGTCACATTCATACGGGAGCCTAAGTTGACCTCTGCCCTGATCAGACCACACACCCCAAGGTGACCTTCCAGGAAGAGTGTTTTGCCAGATGGCTAAAGACTCTTTGCTCTGCAGCCCGTCTCCTCCCCGCTGCTGACCCACTTAGGAAGGGACAGTCTGCCGCACGCGTGAGTGTGAGAGAGATTGTGTACTGTGTGTGTGTGTGTGTGTGTGTGTGTGTGTGTGAGAAGGGGAGCGAGAGTATGTGTGGTCTGCTGTCCCCCTGTAAGCCATAGGCCCGGAGGTCCTTTGATTAAAGCTGTCATCTCTCTCTTAGCTCGGATGGTTTCTAGGTGTTTAAAAAAAAGGTGGGGTGGAGCAGGAGGGTGTGAGGTGAAATGGGGTGGGTGGCCGGAAGTCAATGGTTCATGGGTGTGTGTGTGTGTGTGTATGTGAGAGAGTGTGTTCGAGTGTGTTCATTGCCATCGGAGATGCATGCGTGTATGTGTCGGTTGGGGACAGGGTGTGTGTGTGTCGGTTGTGGACACGGTGTGTGTAAATGTTGGAGACAGGTTGTGTATCAGGACGAGGTGTCTGGGTTGGGACAGGGTGTGTGTGTGTCGGTTAGGGACAGGGTGTGTGTGTGTCGGTTGTGGACAGGGTATGTGTGTGTCGGTTGTGGACAGGGTGTGTGTGTGTCGGTTGGGGACAGGGTGTGTGTAGATGTTGGAGACAGGTTGTGTATCAGGACGAGGTGTGTGGGTTGGGACAGGGTGTGTGTGTGTGTGTTGGGTACAGGGGTGTGACGAACACCACACCTCGTTATCACCTGGGGGTGGAGTGACAGCTGAGGTAATTAAAAGTCACAGGGATGGAGTGAAGAGGGAGGAGAGGAGGAGCAGATGGAGCTAGCAGGGTCTCTTTCTTTCTCTCGCTTTCTGTCAGTCTCCATTTCTTCTCCCACCCCTCTCAATGCGGCATCCAACATAGTGGAGAGCTGAGCCTCCTCCAACAATGCTGTCTAATAGAAGGTCTCATCAGGTATCCCGATCTGACTGAGCAACCTCAACTGCCCTTCAGAGACCAGCGCAGTGTTTGTGTTCGTGTGTGTGGTTTCCGCTTGGACCCAAACGAGCACTTAAATACGGTATCTCCTCAGAAGACCCATCATCTGTCAAAACACACACACACACTCACTTCTGCCTTTCTTAAAATACTATACTGGATGACTTTCACCATCTGTCCTCATTCTGAGGCGCGGTGTGTGTGTGTGTGTGTGTGTGTGTCGGAGGGCCTCGGAACTAAATTCGGTTCCAAATGAATGTGTGGCTTCTTGTCACGATCAGTACTAGAGCTAGTAAGACAGGTTACATAACAGCAGCACTCAACATGTATTACATTGGTGGCTAAGCCTACTCTGCAGGCTTTTACTCCAGCCCTACACACGCAAGGTCCCAGGGAGCAGCTGATTAGTAGAATCAGGTGTGTTAGATTAGGGCTGGAACAAAACCCTGCGGGAGGGGAGCTGTCCAGGAGGATGTTTGGCCACCAGTGATAACATCCAGCATTAAGGATTCAGAATCCACCTGTGTTGGGCCTCCCGGGTGGCGCAGTGGTTAAGGGCACTGTACTGCAGCACCAGCTGTTCCACCAGAGACTCTGGGTTCGCACCCAGGCTCTGTCGCAACCGGCCGTGACCGGGAGGTCCGTGGGGCGATGCACAATTGGCCTAGCATCGTCTGGGTTACGGAGGGCTTGGCCGGTAGGGATATCCTTGT
Source organism: Oncorhynchus kisutch (assembly GCF_002021735.2). Lineage (NCBI taxonomy): Eukaryota > Metazoa > Chordata > Actinopteri > Salmoniformes > Salmonidae > Oncorhynchus > Oncorhynchus kisutch. The sequence continues at coordinate 38,128,002 of NC_034185.2, forward strand.
CTCATCGCGCACAGGTGACTCCTGTGTACAGAGTTAAGTATATTTGTAGCGGGCGCAGTGCACGTTGCCAGGTGTGGCTGGCTTCCGGGTTGGATGCGCGCTGTGTTAAGAAGCAGTGCGGCTTGGTTGCGTATCGGAGGACGCATGACTCCCGAGAGTTGTAGAGATGAGACAAGTTAGTAGCTACTAAAACAATTGGATACCAATTTAAGAATCCACCTGTGTTCCTCAGCCCTCAGCCTAACTCTGACAGCTACTTATGGGCCTGCATCCCAAATGGCAACCTTTTCCCTACATAGTGCACTACCTATGACCAGGGCCCGCAGAGTGCACTTAATAAGGAATACGGATCCATTTAAAAGCTGCCGGGCAGTCTTCTGGTACTGTAACATGGTTTAGGTATAGCAGAACCCAGTCCATTTTCAACCCTAGCAGTTCCAACCCACTCCTGTGATATATGCCACACTGTGTGTTTGTCCCCTCCTGTCCTAGATAGATCCAAACACAGTCCAATTAGGCTCTCCGTGACCAGGAGGTGAATGAGGGGTCACCACTCTGAAATGTGTGTGCTGGCTGTCTGAGGGGTTGCTTAAGCACCATTTGCATTCTTTCCAGTGGTCCAGAGGAGAGGCATAAAGAAGGAGAGGGAGAGAGAGAGAGAGAGAGAGAGAGAGAGAGAGAGAGAGAGAGAGAGAGAGAGAGAGAGAGAGAGAGAGAGAGAGAGAGAGAGAGAGAGAGACAGAGGAGAGAGAGACAGAGACAGAGACAGACAGACAGAGAGAGAGAGAGAGAGACAGAGACAGAGACAGAGACAGAGACAGAGAGAGAGAGAGAGAGAGAGAGAGACAGAGAGACAGAGACAGAGAGAGAGACAGAGAGAGAGAGACAGAGAGAGAGAGAGAGAGAGAGAGAGAGAGAGAGAGAGAGAGAGAGAGACAGAGACAGAGACAGAGAGAGAGAGAGAGAGAGAGAGAGAGAGAGAGAGAGAGAGACAGAGAGAGAGAGAGAGAGAGAGAGAGAGAGAGAGAGAGACAGAGAGAGAGAGAGAGACAGAGAGAGAGACAGAGACAGAGACAGAGACAGAGAGAGAGAGAGAGAGAGAGAGAGAGAGAGAGAGAGAGAGAGAGAGAGAGAGAGAGACAGAGACAGGGACAGAGACATGGGCTTTATGAATTGTTTATTTGTCTGTGTTGGGCTTTAGCCAAGATTATTCTGTACAGAGTTAAGTATATTTGTCCAGGACTCAATTGTTCCTCGACTAGAGAACGGACAGGTTTTATACTGCTGTCTTTTCTCTCCTCTCTTTCTCTACCCCCCCCCCCCCCCATCCCATTCTTTCTATTCCTCTCTCACTCCCTCAGTTTTCCCTTCTTTTCTTATAGTAATGCTGATATGTAGAGCTGGCTCATTGTGACAACGTGGAACTATTATACAATGATGTAGAGGGGAGGGTTTCCAGCAGGACAACAAGAGATGTGAAACCTTTCAAGACACCTTCATTTGTCAACACAGACACACACACACACGCGCGTGCGCACACACATCCTGCCATATCTGCCTCAGAGGGTGACCACCATGGTTTGAGATTAAACAGCAGCCCTGTCATCCAACACCACAGGCAAGCAGGAGTGTAACCTGGCACGCAACACACACACACACACATGCAGATATACTCACACACACACACACACACGTAGACACAAAAGTGTGACAAAAGGCTTCGTCTCACTGCATCGGCTTTCCTCTGGGAGTAACACTGTTCCCTGTGGGCAGGGTGTGTGTGTGAGTGTGTGTGCATGTGTGTGTGTGTGTGTGTGTGTGTATTAATTATTGATGTGACCCTATGGAATGGAGAGAGGAGCAGACCAAAGGCAGTGATGTTGGAAGCCATGACCGCCAACAGTCTGAGAGAGGCATAGAGAGAGAGAGGGAGGAAGAGGGAAAGAGGGGAAGAATGAGGAAGAGAGAGAGTGGGATAAAGGGGGAGAGTATAGAGAGAGAGAGGGAGGAAGAGGGGAGGAGGGGAAGAATGAGGAAGAGAGAGAGTGGGATAAAGGGGGAGAGTATAGAGAGAGAGAGGGAGGAAGAGGGAAGGAGGGGAAGAATGAGGAAGAGAGAGAGTGGGATAAAGGGGGAGAGTATAGAGAGAGAGAGGGAGGAAGAGGGAAGGAGGGGAAGAATGAGGAAGAGAGAGAGTGGGATAAAGGGGGAGAGTATTGAGAGAGAGAGGGAGGAAGAGGGAAGGAGGGGAAGAATGAGGAAGAGAGAGAGTGGGATAAAGGCGGAGAGTATTGAGAGAAAGAGAGAGGGAGGAAGGAATGATGGTTTTCCAGATAAAGGGTCTTTCTCTGTTTTTGTGTCCAGAAACAAGAGCAACGGCCATAATAAAGCCTCTGGACATTTTCTCTCTCATGCTCCCTCATTTTACTTCTCTTTCTCTCATTCTCTGTCCCTCTCTCTCTCCATCTGTCTATCCTGTCCTCGACTCTCTTTGCCCTCTCCGTCTCTCTGTCTATCCCTCCCTATCTCTCCGTCTTTTCGTCTATCCCTCCCTGTCTCTCCATCTATCCTCCCTCTCTCTCCGTCTATCCCTCCCTGTCTCTCAGTCTATCCCCCCCTGTCTCTCCGTCTATCCCTCCCTGTCTCTCTGTCTATCCCTCCCTGTCTCTCCGTCTATCCCCCACTGTCTCTCCGTCTATCCCCCACTGTCTCTCCGTCTATCCCTCCCTGTCTCTCCGTCTATCCTCCCTCTCTCTCCGTCTATCCCTCCCTGTCTCTCCGTCTATCCCTCCCTGTCTCTCAGTCTATCCCCCCTGTCTCTCCGTATATCCCTCCCTGTCTCTCAGTCTATCCATCCTGTCTCTCAGTCTATCCCTCCCTGTCTCTCCGTCTATCCCTCCCTGTCTCTCCGTCTATCCCTCCCTGTCTCTCAGTCTATCCCCCCTGTCTCTCCGTATATCCCTCCCTGTCTCTCAGTCTATCCATCCTGTCTCTCAGTCTATCCCTCCCTGTCTCTCCGTCTATCCCTCCCTGTCTCTCCGTCTATCCCTCCCTGTATCTCCGTCTATCCCTCCCTGTCTCTCCGTCTATCCCTCCCTGTCTCTCAGTCTATCCCCCCTGTCTCTCCGTATATCCCTCCCTGTCTCTGTCTATCCCCCCTGTCTCTCCGTCTATCCTCCCTCTCTCTCCGTCTATCCCTCCCTGTCTCTCCGTCTATCCCTACCTGTCTCTCCGTCTATCCCTCACTGTCTCTCCGTCTATCCCTCCCTGTCTCTCCGTTTATCCCTCCCTGTCTCTCCGTCTATCCCTACCTGTCTCTCCGTCTATCCCTCGCTGTCTCTCCGTCTATCCCTCCCTGTCTCTCAGTCTATCCCCCCTGTCTCTCCGTATATCCCTCCCTGTCTCTGTCTATCCCCCCTGTCTCTCCGTCTATCCTCCCTCTCTCTCCGTCTATCCCTCCCTGTCTCTCCGTCTATCCCTCCCTGTCTCTCCGTTTATCCCTCCGTCTATCCCTCCCTGTCTTTCCGTCTATCCCTCCCTGTCTCTCCGTCTATCCCTCCCTGTCTCTCCGTCTATCCCTCCCTGTCTTTCCGTCTATCCCTCCCTGTCTCTCAGTCTATCCCTCCCTGTCTCTCCGTCTATCCCTACCTGTCTCTCCGTCTATCCCTCGCTGTCTCTCCGTCTATCCCTCCCTGTCTCTCCGTTTATCCCTCCCTGTCTCTCCGTCTATCCCTACCTGTCTCTCCGTCTATCCCTCGCTGTCTCTCCGTCTATCCCTCCCTGTCTCTCAGTCTATCCCTCCCTGTCTCTCCGTATATCCCTCCCTGTCTCTCAGTCTATCCCCCCCTGTCTCTCCGTCCATCCTCCCTCTCTCTCCGTCTATCCCTCCCTGTCTCTCAGTCTATCCCCCCCTGTCTCTCTGTCCATCCTCCCTCTCTCTCCGTCTATCCCTCCGTCTCTCCCTCCCTGTCTCTCAGTCTATCCCTCCATGTCTCTCCGTCTATCCCTCCCTGTCTCTCCGTCTATCCCTACCAGTCTCTCCGTCTATCCCTACCTGTCTCTCCGTCTATCCCTCCCTGTCTCTCCGTCTATCCCTCCCTGTCTCTCCGTCTATCCCTCCCTGTCTCTCAGTCTATCCCTCCCTGTCTCTCCGTCTATCCCTCCCTGTCTCTCAGTCTATCCCTCCCTGTCTCTCAGTCTATCCCTCCCTGTCTTTCCGTCTATCCCTCCCTGTCTCTCCGTCTATCCCTCCCTGTCTCTCCGTCTATCCCTACCTGTCTCTCTGTCTATCCCTCCTGTCTCTTCGTCTATCCCGCCCTGTCTCTCTGTCTATCCCTCCTGTCTCTCTGTCTATCCCTCCTGTCTCTCTGTCTATCCCTCCTGTCTCTCTGTCTATCCCTCCTGTCTCTTCGTCTATCCCTCCTGTCTCTTCGTCTATCCCTCTTGTCTCTTCGTCTATCCCTCCTGGCTCTCCGTCTATCCCTCCCTGTCTCTCAGTCTATCCCTCCTGTCTCTCTTTCTATCCCTCCCTGTCTCTCTTTCTATCCCTCCTGTCTCTCCGTCTATCCCTCCCTGTCTCTCCGTCTATCCCTCCCTGTCTCTCCGTCTATCCCTCCCTGTCTCTCAGTCTATCCCTCCCTGTCTCTCAGTCTATCCCTCCCTGTCTTTCCGTCTATCCCTCCCTGTCTCTCCGTCTATCCCTACCTGTCTCTCTGTCTATCCCTCCTGTCTCTTCGTCTATCCCGCCCTGTCTCTCTGTCTATCCCTCCTGTCTCTCTGTCTATCCCTCCTGTCTCTCTGTCTATCCCTCCTGTCTCTTCGTCTATCCCTCCTGTCTCTTCGTCTATCCCTCTTGTCTCTTCGTCTATCCCTCCTGGCTCTCCGTCTATCCCTCCCTGTCTCTCAGTCTATCCCTCCTGTCTCTCTTTCTATCCCTCCCTGTCTCTCCTTCTATCCCTCCTGTCTCTCTGTCTATCTCTCCCTGTCTCTCCGTCTATCCCTCCTGTCTCTCCTTCTATCCCTCCTGTCTCTCCGTCTATCCCTCATGTCTCTCCTTCTATCCCTCCCTGTCTCTCCGTCTATCCCTCCCTGTCTCTCCATCTATCCCTCCTGTCTCTCCTTCTATCCCTCCTGTCTCTCCGTCTATCCCTCATGTCTCTCCTTCTATCCCTCCCTGTCTCTCCGTCTATCCCTCCTGTCTCTCCTTCTTCCTCACTCATTTTCTCTTCCTCCCTCCCTCACTCTCCCTATTTTCTCTTGTGGTTTCTCTATCTCTCTGTCCCTCCCTCTCTCGGACTTTCTACAGGCCACCACCAGGCAGTCCCTGGGTTGTGTCATCAGGCTCCAAATTAACAGATTGCAGAGAGAGTCGTGGATAGAAGATGATGGGGAGGGGTGTGTTTGTGTGTGTGGGGCAGGGGGGGAGGGGGGAGGGGGGGTGTAGAATGAGCGTTTCCATGACGACTGCACAGGGCTCCGGTGTGTTGCATCACGGACCAAACACTGTGTGCGTTTGTGTGTGTGTGTGTGCGCGTCACTGTGTGTGTGTGTGACGGTGAGTGTGTGATAGAGAAAAAGTGTACGTGAGAGTGTTACAGTAATGGCTCCTGCACTCGGGAACGCCACCATTTTCTGTTGCCTGCTCCGAAAAGGATGAGACAGGGGCTATCTGCCTCCACACACATACACCCCACACTCACACCGCATGTGTCTCCCGGTGCACACACGTGTACGCGAGTGACACACGTGACGCATATACACTTCTCTTCCCAGTCGTCTCACATCCTGTGTGAGCAAGTGTGAGAACAGAATAATGGTGTTGTAGGTGTGAATGGCATTTCACCTGTCTAGGCTAGCTACACAGTCAAGTAGGAGGACAACTGGTGCAGTGTGTAGGTGTAGGGTAATAGAGATTACTGTCCAGGTGAATCAGACCCAGAGTTCCCAATTACATTCCTATATCTTAGTCATTCAGCAGACCCTCTTAGCCAGAGTGACCTACAATTAGGGAAGGGAAGACTACTACATAGCATGACTCACCCAGGTAAAGCCTTGAAGTATGACCTATATTTACTTACTATATGAGTTAAATAAATCAATATGTTCAAAAGCTGCTTTTCTGTTCCCGAAATGGTGTGGGAGTATCACAACAACAGAATGGTGTGGGTGTATCACAACAACAGAATGGTGTGGGAGTATCACAACAACAGAATGGTGTGGGAGTATCACAACAACAGAATGGTGTGGGAGTATCACAACAACAGAATGGTGTGGGAGTATCACAACAACAGAATGGTGTGGGAGTATCACAACAACAGAATGGTGTGGGAGTATCACAACAACAGAATGGTGTGGGAGTATCACAACAACAGAATGGTGTGGGTGTATCACAACAACAGAATGGTGTGGGAGTATCACAACAACAGAATGGTGTGGGAGTATCACAACAACAGAATGGTGTGGGAGTTTCACAACAACAGAATGGTGTGGGAGTATCACAACAACAGAATGGTGTGGGAGTATCACAACAACAGAATGGTGTGGGAGTATCACAACAACAGAATGGTGTGGGAGTATCACAACAACAGAATGGTGTGGGAGTATCACAACAGAATGGTGTGGGAGTATCACAACAACAGAATGGTGTGGGAGTATCACAACAACAGAATGGTGTGGGTGTATCACAACAACAGAATGGTGTGGGAGTATCACAACAACAGAATGGTGTGGGAGTATCACAACAACAGAATGGTGTTGGCATGTACCGGTCATTAAGAAAATTAAGACGTGTAGACCGCTGATTGGCCAGCTCATTCTCCTCTAGACCGCCGATTGGCCAGCTCATCCTCCTCTAGACAGCTGATTGGCCAGCCCATCCTCCTCAGGAGTATGACATCATACTCTATGATGAAATAGCAAGCTTTTTTTTCTTCTTAAATGGTCTGTTTGAGATACAAGTGTGAGTTGGGGTCTTTGAAGCATAGGACGAGTCCATAACATTATTTGGGTATGAGTTAACAGAATATGAACTTTTAAAAGTGATATTTTCACTGGACAGTTAGCTACTTTAAGATAATCTGATTGACAACCATAACACTAGGGCTGAGTACCCTGGTGAAATGGTATGTCTTTGAGAGCGATGTTGGAGGTGTGTGTGTGTGTGTGTGTGTGCTCAATCAGTGTCTACCGTGCTGTGGGTGTGAAGCCATTTTGATTAGAACATTAGCAGGACACCATCACCTGAATGCACACCCGCGGAGAGTGACGACAGACAAGACAGAGGACACGCGCTCTCTCTCCCTCCTCTTTCTCTCCATCCCCTATCCCCTCCCACACACTCTCTCTCTCTCTCTCTCTCTCTCTCTCTCTCTCTCCCTCCTTCTCCATCACCTATTCCCTCTCACACTCTCTCTCCCTCCCTGCCCATACCGACTCCATATCTCTCTCTTTCCCCATTTTCTCTCTCTTCTGACATGTTGCCGTATGACCATGGCCTAGGCAACACAAACGTTGAAATAACGGAACACATGCTGACGTTTGGAGACCAAAGCGCACAGCCCCGCAACCTGGCAGATTCCTCCATGTAAAACAACTGACCCTCCATTGGAACACGGGCTTAAAAGTTGTGCGTCTTCAGACACACAGTAAACGGGTTAGGAGCTATAACATTCACTTCGGCCAGACGGATACAGTAGCAAGTAGGTTGAGTTAAAACTGGACATGGAACATGAGTGGTTATTTGGGTAAACTGGCCTCAGTCGCATCTATTTCCTTCTGCACAGCGGGATAGCAGCTGGCCTGACACACACACACACACACACACACAGCCGTGAGGCAGCGTAGCGTGGTGCTAACCCGGGCGGGCGGTCGCAGTGAGAGATGTGAGGGTCTCCACAGACCAGGGATGGTTATAGCGGTCCATTAGCGGCTGCTCTGAGCCCAGAGGAGAAATCTGGGTCAGAACCGTGTGTGTGTGAGAGAGAGAGAGAGAGAGAGAGAGAGAGAGAGAGAGAGAGAGAGAGAGAGAGAGAGAGAGAGAGAGAGAGAGAGAGAGAGAGAGAGAGAGAGAGAGAGAGAGAGAGAGAGAGTGTGTGTGTGTACATGTGTCAGTGAAAATGTGTGTGTGTCTTCACATTAGCCCTATCCTGGTTAGTCATGCCCTCCTCCATTAGCCCTTCATGGAACTCTCACTTGACTTCATCATCATCATCATTCTCTTTTTCTACTCCTCTTTCTTCTACAAACATGTGTCAGTGGTAACACATTACGTATGACTCAGACGGTGTACAAGACAAGAGAGAGAATTGTCATAATATCTGGGCTGGGGGATTCAGAGTGTGATCGAAGGAGAGAGGATACGACAGGAAACGGGGGGAGAAAATGACATCCTCACAAGCCGTACTCTTACACGCCCGCACGCACACCGTGAGATAATGAGCACGGAGGATCTGCTACTGTAGGAAGTTGGCTGACTCTAACGACAGCTTAAGACAGTATAACTGTGACTAGCTATTGAGAAAAGCACTATATTCATTGTTTCAAGACTTTCCCATAGTCATCGTCCCTGTGCTGCACTAGTAAGTACAACATCATCCATGCCCCCCCCCCCCTTCTAATATGTCCAATGCATATCACATTTTCATATATCAAAGTACATCTTAACTCCACAATACCGCAACTTGGAGGGAGCCTCCGACTTCTTCAAAATGTCAACTCTTAAACCCGTACCGTGTACCTATGTTTGTTCTCTGTTGCGGGCCATGCTGTTCACTGAAGCCCACACTTTTTAAAAATAAAACGTCAATCAAATACAACCACTGACTGTTTCCTCGTTGCTGTTGCTCGAAGATTGCAGTCGGTGGTTGTATTTTCTGAAAAAGTATGAGATTTCAGCAAACAAAGAAAGGCACTCAACAACAGAGGACTAACAACAGAGGACAAACACCGAGTGTGAGTATACCAAACCTTAGGAACACCTTCCTAATATTGAGTTGCACCCCCCCCCCCCTTTTTTAGCCTCAGAAGGTGTGGAAAGTGTTCCACAGGGATGCTGGCCCATGTTGACTCTAATGCTTCCCACAGTTGTGTCAAGTTGGCTGGATGTCCTTTGGGTGGTGGACCAATCTTGAGACACTGTTGAAACTGTTGAGGATGAAAAATCCATCAGCGTTGTAGTTCTTGACACAAACCGGTGCATGCCTGGGCCAAACCCTGTTCAAAGGCACTTAAATATTCTGTCTTGACGATTCACCCGCCGAATGGCACACATACGCAATCCATGTCTCAATTGCCTCAAGGCTTAAAAGGTTTAAAACCTTTAAAAATCCGTCTTTAACCCGTCTCCTCCCCTTCATTTACACTGATTTGAAGTGGATTTAACAAGCGACATCAGTAAGGGATCATAGCTTTCACCTGGATTCACCTGGTCAGCCTATGTCATAGAAAGAGCAGGTGTTCTTATTGTTTTGTATACTCAGTGTATGTACACAGTAAAGGTTAAAGAATTTAAAAAGTATTGACTTCACAGCAACTTGCGGATGTGGTATCGTGGAGTTGAGATGTACAGTGCATTCGGAAAGTATTCAGACCCCTTCCCTTTTTACACATTTTGTTACGTTACAGCCTTATTCTAAAATGGATTCAATACATTTTTCCCCTCATTAATCGACACACAACACCCCATGACGACAAAGCAAAAGCTGTTGAATTGTTTTTGCAACTTTATGATAATAAAAGAAACTGGAATAGCTTATTTACATTTTAGTATTTCGACTCGAAATTGAGCTCAGGTGCATCCTGTTTCCATTGATCATCCTTGTGATGTTCCAAAAGGCACCTCAAGGACTTTCAGACCATGAGAAACAAGATTCTCTGGTCTCATGAAACCAAGATTGAACTCTTTGGCCTGAATGCCAAGCATCACATCTGAAGGAAACCTGGCACCATCCCTACGGTGAAGCATGGTGGTGGCAGCATCACTGCTGTACCCCATTTTTCTATATCGACATTATTGAAAATGAATCTAAACGTTTTTTTTTTAAGTTTCCAAATGCACTGTACTTGGCTAATTCTCTTATAGACATCACTAATTCAAAAAGCGTACTTTCTATTCTACATACAATAACAAGGTTAAAAATGAGTTGTTACAACAAACACACGCAGCAATACAACCATAGCTTTAGAGCAGAGTATTCAGAGGGAACAGGCCTGAAAATAGTCAATTGTCCCAGACACCCAAACACAGAGCAGAACACTGAGAGTGGGGCAAGAGGGGTAAAGAAACTAGGCCATGGAAATGGGGTTTGGAGATCCAGCTCCGTGTACATAGCAGACAGAGGAGACGTGATCGAGGAGAGGAGAGGGGGTCGAAGAGGAGAGGGGGCGAAGAGGAGAGGAAAGAATGACCCGTCTGACAAGGGCACAGAGTATTTGAGAGTGTGAGGTTGAGCTTGGCCTTAGAGTGCGGTTGACCATCGAGGTTATTGTTAAAGAAAGGCAGAGCCGGAAGCAAGGTGCACATCCACTTATCATTCTCCAGCTGTTGCCATCTTATTCAAACCACATCAATTATTTTGTGTTACTGCTTTCTGTTACACATGCTAAGGTATTGAAGCTGTATCAATGCACACTCAGACGCAGAATGTCTTACCCTGGTCCTCTGTCGTACCTCCTTCCTACAATCACAGTAACAATGGACATGATGGAAATGATTAACCAATTAACCCTTTATGGGAGGAAAATATGTCTTTGTCCCAAATGTCTCCCTGTTCCCTACATAGTGCATCACTTTTGACTCGTGGTCAAAAGGAGTGCACTGTCAAGGGAATAGAGTGGCATTTGGAACGCAACCTATACCTGACCATGAATGATTGGTTCGAAGCAACTTCATCCTGCAGTTCTGTATTTGAGGGCAAACGTGTCCATACCTTAGGTTTCTCATCCATAATCTGTTGTCGGATGTCGTTCTGCTTCTCCAGTAGCCTCTCCATTCTCTTACTCTGAGCATCCTCCAACTACACACAGACAAACACAGAGGTAGGCGAGAGTAAGGTGTAGCCACTACATACCGTGTAACAAACACAAACAAATCCACAGGCACGGACGGACACACACACAGATGGCGGAGGGCGCATGTCTTGCCGGTTCCTGCTTGACTTTGCTTTTTTTAAATGTCTATTTTTGCATTAATTCTTACTTTGTTTGCTCAGAATGTTTGTGCGATCATTTCCTACAAACACTTCTGGATCATGAATCGGAAGCTACACACATCTCTCAGCCTCCCAGATCTGGAGTACTACATTTGCCTCTTTGTTCCTGGCACAGCGGGCTTACCTGTCGCTCCTGGCCGAGATGACCAAAGGCAACGCTGGCGATGAAGAACAGAAAGGAAAGGGGGACTGCGAGCTAAGCTGAAAAGACGGGCTACACGGGCTACACGGCCTCCACTCCCTAGTATCTTGATGGCTAATGTCCAATCGCCGGAAAATACATTTGTGAACTCAGATCAAGGCTTCAATCGCAGAGGGACGTCAAGGAATGCTGTGTCTGTTTTTACAGAGACATGACTGACGGTCAATTAACTCGACTCTGCTATTCAACCAGATGGCTTTTCCATTTTCCTTATGGACCCGAATGGCGGCTTCTGTTAAGAGTAGGAGGGAGGTGTATGCTTCCTCATCAACAATTCCTGGTGTACTGAAGTTGAAAACATCCCGAGGTCCTGTTCACCCGACCTGGAGTTTCTGAAGCTAAAATGCCGACCTCGCTATATGTCAAGAGAATTCACGTGTTATTGTCACAGCTGTGTACATACAGTAAAACCACAAGCAAGAATCAAGGTGGCACTCATCCAACTGCACAAGAACATTAGCCGGCCAGAAACCTCTCACCGGGAAGCAGTCTTTATTGTCACGGGAGATTTTAACCAAGCAAGATTAAAACAAATTCTTTCCAAATGATCACCAACATGTTTCCTGCCCCATGCATCCAGCCCCCTCTGTGCTGGACCATGTGTACACAAACATCAGTTATGCGTACAAAGTGTGTCAAGAACTGCAAAAGCTGCTGGGTTTTTCACACTCAACAGTTTTCTGTGTGTATCAAGAATGGTACACTACCCAAAGAACATCCAACTAACTTGACACAACTGTGGGAAGCATTGGAGTCAACATTGGCCAGCATCCCTGTGGAACACCTTTGACCCATTGTAGAGTCCACGCCCAACAAATTGAGGCTGTTCTGAGGGCAAAAGGAGGTGCAACTCAATATTAGGAAGGTGTTCCTAATGTTTTGTACACTCAGTGTACATCAGTCATAGGCTTCATTAGGAAATGTGTTGATGATGTTCTACCCACAATTACAGTCCAGACATAACCCAACCAAAAACCCTGGATGAACGGAGAAATCTGTACCATGCTGAGAGACTACTGCAGCATTCAAGGACTGGCAACAATCTCCACAGCCTGTTGTCTAACCTAAAATAACCTACAATTACTTTAACGATAAACAGTCGCTGTGACTCTTAACACAGGTACCCCCCTGTAGTGTGTCCTCAGCCCTCTGCTGTGTGGCTTTGCATGACACCAACTCCATCATCAAGTTTGCTGACAATACCACAGTTGCAGGCCTGATAATCAACAAGGACGAGTCAGCCTATAGGGAGGAGGTAAGTGAACTGGCATTGTGGTGCCAGGACAACAACCTTTCCCTTAACGTCAGCAACACAAAGGAGTTGATTGTTGACTTCAGGAAGCAGAGGAGGGAACACCCTTCCGATCCACATCAACGGGACTGCAGTAGAGAGAGTCAGCAGTTTTAAGTTCTTCAGCGTCCAGATCACAAAGGACTTGACATGGATCAACAATACCACCAATCTTGTAAAGAGGGCGCAACAGAGCCTCAACTTCCTAAGGCGGCTGAAGAAATTTGGCATGCCACCCCGGGTCCTCTCCAAATGCTACCGCTGCACCATCGAGAGCATCCTGACCGGTTGCATCACGGCCTGGTATGGAGATTGCTCCGCCCACGACCACAAGGCCTTTCAGCGGCTGGTGAAGACGGCGCAGTACATCACTCGGACTGTGTTTCCATCCATCCAGGACGTCTAATTGAAATGTGCCTGAAGAAGTCCCGCAGCATCATCAAGGACCCCACACACCCCAGCCTACGAGCTGTTCACTGCCTTACCGTCGGGCAGACGGTATCGGAGCATGAGGTCTAATAGAAACTGTCTCTGAGCCTGTTGGTATCTACAAGCCATCAGACTGCTGAACACTTGAACTGGACGGACCACCTGCTCTGATTCTCCGCACCTTAGCACACACCCACCTACCCACACACACACACACACTCATGCTACACATACCTCACAACTGCTGCTACCAGACCCTTCCGTTGATACATGTGTAAATATTGTATTATAAATTGTGCCTTCCTGTATTATACTTATGCTAACATGTTTCTTCTATTCTATTGAGCCATTGACTTTATATTTGTATTCTTATATTTTATTATTAGTTGTGCTTGCAACTAAATAAATCCCAATGCATTTCAATGGCAAAAAAAGGCCCGTAGACTTTAGTTGTAAAAAAAAAATCGAAATAAGCACCAAACCAATGTTGAGATGTTCAGGCAGACCAATTTAGATTGCTTGTCAAAGGATATTTGATACTATGTATACTTTTGGAACTATAACCATTTAAAATGTGCGTAAATGAACATGTGCTTGAATGAGAACCATAGGAATACAGTGGTTGATATTCAAAATGGTCCTGCCCCTTGGTTAATTAAGCTACACAACCAACTTTAAAACATTCAGGCTATCTTAACTTCAAATTCTCTGAAACCTTTAAAAACTATAAACACCCAACCTGGGTCCCAAGTTGCGCAGCGGTCTAGGGCACGGCATCATTTTGTGATACTCAATTGGTAGTTACAGTCTTGTCCCATCGCTGCAACTCCCGTATGGACTCGGGAGAGGCGAAGGTCGAGAGCCATGCGTCCTCCGAAACACGTTCGCGCTACAGCGCGATGGGACAAGGACATCCCAGCCGGCCAAACCCTCCCCTAACCCGGATCGACGCTGGGCCAATTGTGCGCCGCCTCATGGGTCCCGCGGTCGTGGCTGTGTTGCGACAGTCCGGGATCGAACCCGGATCTGTAGTGACGCCTCTAGCACTGCGATGCAGTGCCTTCCATTTTCAATCTATTCTAAATTCAAATTCTTTTACATCTTTATCAACTATAACTATAGACATTTGCATACATTTGCATCTTAAAACTCACCAACAGTAACTCTTGAACCGGTCAAGTTAGAGACACCAAACCAACTGTTACATGTTCAGGCGATCCTTTCTAATCAATCAGCTAATCAATCATTCCATTTTTACATCTTACCGACTTTGTCAACTATAACCAGTCATTACCATTACTACTGCAGTCCCTACCATGACAATAACTTATTTCAAAACCATAAATACTTTAAAACAAGCTACCAAGCACACCACATTTTCTTCAGGAAAACATACTTTTCTAGTTTCTTATTGTTGTTGCATTGTCGCCAAGGAACCTGCAAGTAAGAATTTCGTTGGACGTGTATCCTGTACAACTAATACAACTTGAAACACACACAGACACACACACACACACAAACACACAAACTTACCCGTTTGATATACTGCACCACCTCATTGACAAACGACCTGTTGATTTCCAGCTTCTCTCTGTGAACATTGAGAGGCGTCAGCTCTTACATCACCTTAACATTCCTCAACTCTAACCTAAGATGACTTTATTAACAATCAACAATCCTAACATTCCTGGTTCCAATCTAGCTCAAAGGACCGTAACATAGAAGTTGGTATTTAAGTCTTTAAGTCGTTAAGTCTTTCTGTCAAAAATAGCGGCATCATTTGATTATACTGCATGTGCTTCGATCAGTCAGATGAAGCATGAACCTTCATCGCCATCTGGTGGCCTTGTGCACATACAGATCAACGCACGTGTCAGGAGGCCTCCTCCTCAACCCCATCTGCTTACTCTTCTGTCACGTTCTTGTTGTTGGCCTTTGCTTCATTAATCTTCTCCTGTCTTTTCTTGTCCATCTTCTTCTTCAGGTCTTTCTTTTCCCTGTGGAGAAGGAAGGTGAAACAATCGCCCCGTGTAGTCGATGTGCCCTTGAGCAAGGCACTTAACCCTAATTGCTCCTGTTAGTCGCTCTGGATAAAAGTACGTGTGTGTGTGTGTGTGTGTGTGTGTGTGTGTGTGTGTGTGTGCTTACTTGTCACAGATGTCTCGGGTCTTCTTCAACTGGGCACTCTGACATTCCTCTGCTATGGTTGTCAACTTCTCCACCAGCTGGAGACACAGTATACAGAGAAAAATACCACTGGTTATCCTACAGTTTGTCTCTCATGAGATATGATCCCTGACTCATGGCTTCTGTTTAACTCAGGCCTGATCTGTTGACTTTGGAGAATAGAATTGGTCCAGTCAGTATTGTTCTCTTCTGCATGGATAAACCCTGACACCTCGTACACAGAACCGTGACTACACTCAGCATTTCCATCTACCGTAGCAGTAGTGGAGCACTGGGACGTCTTTACACTGATCTAAGATCAGCAAAGCAGATGGAGTAATAAAGCCCAGAGGGGAGCCCGCTCATTAAACACAAGTTAAGGCTTAGCATTATACTGAGTTGAGTGTTACCGCACTTGATGCTGATTCAACGCAAATAAAATATGTACGCTGAAATGGGTTTATGTGCTCTTGTCCTCTAGTATCACTCTGCTTGAGGATAGGGATTAGGTGTGTGTGTGTGTGTACCATTTTGATGTGTTCTTTCTTCTGGTACTTCTCGCTGTAATACTGCTCCTGTCTCAGTGTGAGTAGCTGTTGTTGCTGCTGCTCCTTGAGCTCAGAGAGTCTCTGACTGGACTCCTGGTCCAACACACACAGCTCCTGCTCCAGGGACGACAGACACTGCTCCGACCTACCACACACACAAATACAGCACACACTGAGGTCGACACACACACATGGAGGTAGGTAAGTGCTAACAAACACAAACACACACACACACTCACACAACCACCACACACACAGTTATCTGTGGAAGGCTCTAGCCACTGAGCACCCACATGGAAGAGAGAAAACATGACCGGAGAGCGAGAGACGTAGAGACCGACACATAGTGAGAGAAACAGAGGGATACAGGAAGAAGGGCAGGGAGGAAGAGTAGGAGGAGAAAGAGGGCCACCTACCTTTTCTTACCGTCTCGTTTGTGGCTCTTCTGCAGCGCGGAGCGCCTGCGCTGGTGCTGGTTCTGCAGCTCTGCAGCCCTGGCCGTGTGCTCCTTGATCAGCTCGCCGGTCTTGCGGTGGTGTTTCCTGACCAACTCCTTCATCTCTTTATACTGCTTCCTCTGCTCCCTCACAAAGCCCTTCTGCTGCTTCAACTCCTCCAGGGTCTGGGCCTCCATCTCTGGAGGAAGGAGGGAGGATCGAGGGATGGAGGGGAGGAAAAGAGAAAGGGAGGGAGGGAGGGAGGGAGGGGGAGGACATGAGTGTTTGACTTTCTACCTGTATTGGTTCTGTTCCTTTACAGATCGTGTGCATCGTTCCCTCATGTTTCAGATTGGCGATGTCATGCAATCTGTTTACATGCATCGATCGAGGGTGGCCGGGCAGGTAGCCTACTGGTTAGAGAGTTGAGCTGGCAACCGGGGGGTTGCCAGTTCGAATCCTGGGTCTGGTGGGCCAAAAAAAAATCTGTCGGGAAGTCTCAATTGACGCATAAAGTCATCTTAATACGAGTTAATACGAGTCCTACTACAGTCTTACCTGTAAGAACACTCTGGATTACATCCTCATTCTTCACTGCTGGTTTCACTGAACCTGATACACAATATATACACTTGTTAGTGAGGGTTTTGTCAGATCAAGTGGGTTGTAAATGCGTTGTGGCGTGACAAATTGAAGTTAACTGGTTGCCATATTGGAGTCACTGTAAGTTCAAGTGGAGATTTGACCTGTACCTGTGGGCTGTTGCTGGTGGCTAACAAGGCTGGGGGGTTTGGGGGCGATGATGGGGGCGTGGTTGACCCCATTCTCTGCGGGCACGGTCACCCGGGGGTCAGGCTCCATGGGGTCATCACCACCCGCATCCACCTGCCAGTCAAATACATTGATAATGATACTGACACATTGCATTTATGAGGCACTATTCCCTGGATCTCAAAGCATTTTATCAGGTCCATGCTACTTTTCACTGGGTCTCAAAGCATTTTATCAGGTCCACACTACTATTCACTGGGTCTCAAAGCCTTTTATCAGGTCCACACTACTATTCACTGGGTCTCAAAGCATTTTATCAGGTAAAACACTACTTTTCACTGGGTCTCAAAGCATTTTATCAGGTCCACGCTACTTTTCACTGGGTCTCAAAGCATTTTATCAGGTCCATGCTGCTTTTCACTGGGTCTCAAAGCATTTTATCAGGTCCACACTACTTTTCACTGGGTCTCAAAGCCTTTTATCAGGTCCACACTACTATTCACTGGGTCTCAAAGCATTTTATCAGGTCCACACTACTATTCACTGGGTCTCAAAGCATTTTATCAGGTCCACACTACTATTTACTGGGTCTCAAAGCATTTTATCAGGTCCACACTACTATTCACTGGGTCTCAAAACATTTTATCAGGTAAAACAATACTTTTCACTGGGTCTCAAAGCATTTTATCAGGTCCACGCTACTTTTCACTGGGTCTCAAAGCATTTTATCAGGTCCACACTACTATTCACTGGGTCTCAAAGCATTTTATCAGGTCCACACTACTATTCACTGGGTCTCAAAGCATTTTATCAGGTCCACACTACTATTCACTGGGTCTCAAAACATTTTATCAGGTAAAACACTACTTTTCACTGGGTCGCAAAGCATTTTTATCAGGTCCACACTACTTTTCACTGGGTCTCAAAGCCTTTTATCAGGTCCACACTACTATTCACTGGGTCTCAAAGCATTTTATCAGGTAAAACACTACAATTCACTGGGTCTCAAAGCCTTTTATCAGGTCCACACTACTATTCACTGGGTCTCAAAGCCTTTTATCAGGTCCACACTACTATTCACTGGGTCTCAAAGCATTTTATCAGGTAAAACACTACTATTCACTGGGTCTCAAAAGTATTTAATCAGGTAAAACACTACTTTTCCCATTTACTTAGCACATCATCTGGATAGAGTGTATGACACACATGGCACATTACAGCCCAACATATAAATGGTAACGCTGAGAATGTTTTTGCGGCCTATGCAATGAGATGTAAATAAGCAGAGTGGAACCATACGATGCCATTCCTCCATTAGAAGCAGAAACTACTGTATGGCAAATACACAACAGCACAATCAACACACCACACACCCAGAGCCTACCTGTAGCCTGTTGGAGAACTTGTAGACATAGCTTTGGTACCCCACTCTCAGCATGGCTCAGACCAACGTCACACTGACAACACTCTCTAACGTTTCACTAACATTTAGCCAATGTTCTCCTTACGTTGTCTCAATGTCCCTCTCTTAGGTTCTCTTCAACCCTGACTTGTTGTAGTACTTGGCATGTATTTGTTTGTTACTGAGTCCTCTCTCCTTAAGCCTGTTTTGGACAGGAGAGGACAGTCTGTTCTCCTCTGCTCTCCACTCACATCTTTCTTCCTCTCCCTCTGTCTCTGACACTCCAGCGGGAAGCCCACTATTTCACTAAGCGACCGTTGCCAAGGTGTCAGCATGTACAGGCTCTCTATTGGATGTCCCTGTGGATAATCAGTTCAGCTGGCAAATCAGGCGAGACAGCTCCCTTGGGGCCCACCTCCACCAACAACTCCCTTACTACCCCTCAGAGCTCACCCCCCTTCTAACCCCAACCTCCCCTCCTTCACCTCCGTGATACCCCTGCCCCCCTCACCCTTCATCTCTGTCTCCCCCTGCCCCACGACTCCCTCCCTCCTAGCCCTCAACCCTTAGTTCCTGAGCCCTGGTCAATAGCTCTCACCCAATCATCTCTTCACAAAGAGACAGGCCTACTGCCTGGGGAGAGGCTCATTGATCTGTTACTTATCGATTAGTGTGGGGATGACGGACAACACACCCACCTCTTTGCTGTCCTCCTCCTCTGCTCCCTCCTCCAGAGTGAGAGCTGCCAGTTGATTGGCTCTCTGCTCCATCAGGTTGACGTAACGGATGGGATTGGACAACGCCTCGATGACATCTGAGGTAGAGAACAGGGGAACAGAATGTATCATCAATGCTGTTGTGTAAAGCCAGTGGAAACATAAACGTAGTTATAACTCCATGGTTTAGTTCTATACCAGTATTCTGTAAGGTATGTCAGCCATTGTACCTGCGAATGTATCAGGGACATAGTCCTTGACCTCTACATAGACAAACAGAGCAGGGAGGGTCAGAGCCTGGTTCTTCTCATTCCTCAGACCAATGTAGTGGTAACCTGGAACACACACACACACACACACACACACACACACACACACACACACACACACACACACACACACACACACACACACACACACACACACACACACACACACACACACACACACACACACACACACACAGGGGTGAGTAATCAGAAGCTAAAGGACTGTTACACAGCATCACTCAAGCAGAAAAATGGACCAGAATGGTAGTCAGTCAGACTATTAAGCTATAGGCCTCACCTGGGCGGATGGCATTCACAGGAATGATGCGATGGCCAATGAACTTCCCTCCATCCTCAAACACAGAAATCCTCATCGAGGCCAGAGTGGGCAGAACCACCTGAGGAACCATCACAGACACAGAAACATACACCCATGGATGGTCACATTAACCTGGGAGTTCTTGGTTTTAAAGAACTACAAATCCCATAAAGATGTGCTCTGTGATGTTTTAAACAGTGATTTACACACATAATTCAATAGAACATTATTTCTCTCTATGGGTTCCTCGAGAATGAAAGCCTCCTCATCACAGACAGGGTTGACAACGTTACCCTGGATGATCGAAACGGGGTAAGATCATGATCCAATCCAAGTTTATTTGTCACCTTTATTTGGCAGAGGATGCTTGCTGGCAAGCTCTTCCTCAACAATTCATATCTAACAAGTACACACAATATTATTTCTATTTTTATTTGTAGACACGAGAATAAAAGACATCTACACTATATGTGTGGGGATGACACACAACACACACACACACACACACACACCTCCTTGGGCTACTTTGAAGAATCTCAAATCTAAAATATACGTTGATTTGTTTAACACTTTTTTGGTTACTACATGATTCCATATGTGTTTTTCCATAGTGTTGATGTCTTCACTATTATTCTACAATGTAAAAAATAGTTACAAAAATAAAGAAAAACCCTTGAATGAGTACATGTGTCCAAAATGTTGACTGGCACTGTAAATACAAGGTCAATACCAGTAACAATCAATGTCAAAGATACTGGTGACAGGCAAAAAAGGTTGGTAGCAATCACAATATTATATATTATACAGTATATATGTTTTACCTTAAAGAACTACAAATCCCATAACAGTCTGCCCTATATTATACTTTACCTTCTTGAGTGTGAAGGCCTCCTCCTCCCAGACAGGGTTGACAGCGTTGCCCTGAGACGTCTTGGTCTTAAAACCCTTCCTTCTGGTGTCCACCGGCAGACCAAACATATCTATCTCCACATACGTCCCCACCTTCTTATCGGTCAGAAACTGGCCTGAGATGATCTGGAGACGGAGAGACGAGGATGATAAAAACAGATGAGAGCTGTGAAGTCCGTGCACCCATACCACATGCAGTCAAAACACGCACACGCACGTGCTGTACGCAGAACACACAGATAAGCACCTTGACAGACAGCGTGTTGGCTACGATGCCGTCCACAGTGCTCTCAGCGAAGGGGTCAAAGTGTTTGTCCGGCCGTCTCATGAACTCTGGTTTCAGCCTGTAGCCACACTTCCCGTTGTACTCATACATGCCCAGGTTTAACATCATGGACAGGTCTGATGGGGAGAGAGAGAGAGAGAGGGAGGGAGGGAGGGAGAGATAGGTAGGAGGGAGGGAAAGGTGAGAGGAGGAAAGGGGGAGAGGAGAGGGAGAAAGAGATTGAGAAAGAGACTCACCCTACTAGAATCTAAAGTCAAGTGTCTACTGTTTGCTGATGATCTGGTGCTTCTGTCACCAACCAAGGAGGGTCTACAGCAGCACCGAGATCTTCTGCACAGATTCAGCCAGACCTGGGCCCTGACAGACCTGGGCCCTGACAGACCTGGGCCCTGACAGTAAATCTCAGTAAGACCAAAATAATGATGTTCCAAAAAAAGTCCAGTCACCAAGATCACAAATACAAATTCCATCTAGACACCGTTGCCCTAGAGCACACAAAAAACTATACATACCTCGGCCTAAACATCCGCACCACAGGTAAATCTGTGAACGAGCTCAGAAACAAGGCAAGAAGGGCCTTCTATGCTACCAAAAGGAACATCAAATTCGACATACCAATTAGGATCTGGCTAAAAATACTTGAATCGGTTATAGAACCCATTGCCCTTTATGGTTGTGAGGTCTGGGATCTGCTCACCAAACAAGAATTCACAAAATGGGACAAACACCAAATTGAGACTCTGCATGCAGAATTACAAAAAAAGATCCCCCGTGTACAGCGTAAAACACCAAATAATGTATGCAGAGCAGAATTAGGCCGATACCATCTAATTATCAAAATCCAGAAAAGAGCTGTTAAATTTTACAACCACCAAAAAGGAAGCGATTCCCAAACCACCCATAACAAAGCCATCACCTACAGATAAATAAAAGAATAGAATAGAAGAGTCCCCTAAGAAATCTGATCCTGGGGCTCTGTTCACAAACACAAACAGACCCCACAGAGCCCCAGGACAGCAACACAATTAGACCCAAACAAATCATAAGAAAACAAAAAGATAATTACTTAAAACATTGGAAAGAATTCACAAAAAAACTGAGCAAACTGGAATGCTATTTGGCCCTAAACAGAGAGTACACAGTGGCAGAATACCTGACCACCATGACTGACCAAAACTGGAGGAAAGCTTTGACTATGTACAGGAAGGCAGACCTGGCTCTCAAGAGAAGACTATGTGCCCACTGCCCACAAAATGAGGTGGAAACTGAGCTGCACTTCCTAACCACCTGCCCAATGTATGACCATATTAGAGACACATATTTCCCTCAGATTACCCAGAGTCACAAAGAATTAGAAAACAAACCCAATGTTGATAAACTCCCATATCTACTGGGTTAAATACCACAATGTGCATCACAGCAGCAAGATGTGTGACCGGTGGCCACAAGAAAAACGCAACCAGGGAAGAACAAACACCATTTCCTTTTTGTACTTTAACTATTTGCACATCATTACAACACCGTATATAGACATAATAAGACATTTGAAAATTCTTTATTATTTTGGAACTTCTGTGAGTGTAATGTTTACTGTAAATTTTTGTTGTTAATTTCACTTTTGTTTATTATCTACTTCCCTTGCTTTGGTAATGTCCCATGCCAATAAAGCCCTTAAATTGAATTGAGAAGGAGATAGAGAGTGAATGAGAGAGTTACAGGAATACAAGATCAAAGAGTACTTTCCCAATTCACTAGTATCACTATACCAACCTCTAACCCCAACCGCAACAAACCGATGATATACTGATTTAGACCTTACCAATAGTAGCATCAGGTCTTACTTATTGTCTAGTGCGAAACGAATCAGGTCTTACCTATTGTCTAGTGTGAAACGAATCAGGTCTTACCTATGGTCTAGTGTGAAACGAATCAGGTCTTACCTATTGTCTAGTGTGAAACGAATCAGGTCTTACCTACTGTCTAGTGCGAAACAAATCAGGTCTTACCTATGGTCTAGTGTGAAACGATCAGGTCTTACCTACTGTCTAGTATGAAACGAATCAGATCTTACTTATTGTCTAGTGTGAAACGAATCAGGTCTTACTTATTGACTAGTGTGAAACTAATCAGGTCTTACTTATTGTCTAGTGTGAAACGAATCAGGTCTTACTTATTGTCTAGTGTGAAACGAATCAGGTCTTACCTATTGTCTAGTGTGAAACGAATCAGGTCTTACCTATGGTCTAGTGTGAAACGAATCAGGTCTTACCTATGGTCTAGTGTGAAACGAATCAGGTCTTACCTATGGTCTAGTGTGAAACGAATCAGGTCTTACCTATTGTCTAGTGCCAAACTAATCAGGTCTTACCTGTTGTCTAGTGCCAAACAAATCAGGTCTTACCTATTGTCTAGTGTGAAACTAATCAGGTCTTACCTATTGTCTAGTGTGAAACGAATCAGGTCTTACCTACTATCTAGTGTGAAACGAATCAGGTCTTACTTATTGTCTCGTGTGAAATGAATCACGTCTTACCTATTGTCTAGTGTGAAACGAATCAGGTCTTACCTATGGTCTAGTGTGAAACTAATCAGGTCTTACCTATTGTCTAGTGTGAAACGAATCAGGTCTTACCTATGGTCTCGTGTGAAACGAATCAGGTCTTACCTATGGTCTCGTGTGAAACGAATCAGGTCTTACCTATTGTCTAGTGTGAAACGAATCAGGTCTTACCTATGGTCTAGTGTGAAATGAATCAGGTCTTACCTATGGTCTAGTGTGAAACGAATCAGGTCTTACCTATGGTCTAGTGTGAAACGAATCAGGTCTTACTTATTGTCTCGTGTGAAACGATCAGGTCTTACTTATTGTCTAGTGTGAAATGAATCAGGTCTTACCTATGGTCTAGTGTGAAACGAATCAGTTCTTACCTATTGTCTTGTGTGAAAGGAATTAGGTCTTACCTATGGTCTAGTGTGAAACGAATCAGGTCTTACCTATTGTCTAGTGTGAAACGAATCAGGTCTTACCTATTGTCTAGTGTGAAACGAATCAGGTCTTACCTATGGTCTATTGTGAAACGAATCAGGTCTTACCTATGGTCTAGTGTGAAACGAATCAGGTCTTACCTATGGTCTAGTGTGAAACGAATCAGGTCTTACCTATTGTCTAGTGTGAAACGAATCAGGTCTTACCTATGGTCTAGTGTGAAACGAATCAGGTCTTACCTATGGTCTAGTGTGAAACTAATCAGTTCTTACCTATGATCTAGTGTGAAACGAATCAGGTCTTACCTATGGTCTAGTGTGAAACGAATCATGTCTTACCTATGGTCTAGTGTGAAACGAATCAGGTCTTACCTAAGGTCTCGTGTGAAACGAATCTGGTCTTACCTATGGTCTCGTGTGAAACGAATCAGGTCTTACCTATTGTCTAGTGTGAAACGAATCAGGTCTTACCTATGGTCTAGTGTGAAATGAATTAGGTCTTACCTATGGTCTAGTGTGAAACGAATCAGGTCTTACTTATTGTCTCGTGTGAAATGAATCACGTCTTACCTATTGCCTAGTGTGAAACGAATGAGGTCTTACTTATTGTCTGGTGTGAAACGAATCAGGTCTTACCTATGGTCTAGTGTGAAACGAATCAGGTCTTACCTATTGTCTAGTGTGAAACGAATCAGGTCTTACCTATGGTCTAGTGTGAAACGAATCAGGTCTTACCTATGGTATAGTGTGAAACTAATCAGTTCTTACCTGTGGTCTAGTGTGAAACGAATCAGGTCTTACCTATGGTCTAGTGTGAAACGAATCATGTCTTACCTATGGTCTAGTGTGAAACGAATCTGGTCTTACCTATGGTCTCGTGTGAAACGAATCAGGTCTTACCTATGGTCTCGTGTGAAACGAATCAGGTCTTACCTATTGTCTAGTGTGAAACGAATCAGGTCTTACCTATGGTCTAGTGTGAAATGAATTAGGTCTTACCTATGGTCTAGTGTGAAACGAATCAGGTCTTACCTATTGTCTAGTGTGAAACTAATCAGGTCTTACCTACTGTCTAATGCGAAACAAATCAGGTCTTACCTATTGTCTAGTGTGAAACGAATCAGGTCTTACCTATTGTCTAGTGTGAAACGAATCAGGTCTTACCTATGGTCTAGTGTGAAACTAATCAGGTCTTACCTATTGTCTAGTGTGAAACGAATCAGGTCGTACCTACTGTCTAGTGCGAAACAAATCAGGTCTTACCTATGGTCTAGTGTGAAACGATCAGGTCTTACCTACTGTCTAGTATGAAACGAATCAGATCTTACTTATTGTCTAGTGTGAAACGAATCAGGTCTTACTTATTGACTAGTGTGAAACTAATCAGGTCTTACTTATTGTCTAGTGTGAAACGAATCAGGTCTTACTTATTGTCTAGTGTGAAACGAATCAGGTCTTACCTATGTTCTAGTGTGAAACGAATCAGGTCTTACCTATGGTCTAGTGTGAAACGAATTAGGTCTTACCTATGGTCTAGTGTGAAACGAATCAGGTCTTACCTATTGTCTAGTGTGAAACTAATCAGGTCTTACCTACTGTCTAATGAGAAACAAATCAGGTCTTACCTATTGTCTAGTGTGAAACGAATCAGGTCTTACCTATTGTCTAGTGTGAAACGAATCAGGTCTTACCTATGGTCTAGTGTGAAACGAATCAGGTCTTACCTATTGTCTAGTGTGAAACGAATCAGGTCTTACCTATGGTCTAGTGTGAAACGATCAGGTCTTACCTACTGTCTAGTATGAAACGAATCAGATCTTACTTATTGTCTAGTGTGAAACGAATCAGGTCTTACTTATTGACTAGTGTGAAACTAATCAGGTCTTACTTATTGTCTAGTGTGAAACGAATCAGGTCTTACTTATTGTCTAGTGTGAAACGAATCAGGTCTTACCTATTGTCTAGTGCCAAACTAATCAGGTCTTACCTGTTGTCTAGTGCCAAACGAATCAGGTCTTACCTATTGTCTAGTGTGAAACTAATCAGGTCTTACCTATTGTCTAGTGTGAAACGAATCAGGTCTTACCTACTATCTAGTGTGAAACGAATCAGGTCTTACCTATGGTCTAGTGTGAAACTAATCAGGTCTTACCTATTGTCTAGTGTGAAACGAATCAGGTCTTACCTATGGTCTCGTGTGAAACGAATCAGGTCTTACCTATGGTCTCGTGTGAAACGAATCAGGTCTTACCTATTGTCTAGTGTGAAACGAATCAGGTCATACCTATGGTCTAGTGTGAAATGAATCAGGTCTTACCTATGGTCTAGTGTGAAACGAATCAGGTCTTACCTATGGTCTAGTGTGAAACGAATCAGGTCTTACTTATTGTCTCGTGTGAAACGATCAGTTCTTACTTATTGTCTAGTGTGAAATGAATCAGGTCTTACCTATGGTCTAGTGTGAAACGAATCAGTTCTTACCTATTGTCTTGTGTGAAAGGAATTAGGTCTTACCTATGGTCTAGTGTGAAACGAATCAGGTCTTACCTCTTGTCTAGTGTGAAACTAATCAGGTCTTACCTATTGTATAGTGTGAAACAAATCAGGTCTTACCTATGGTCTATTGTGAAACGAATCAGGTCTTACCTATGGTCTAGTGTGAAACGAATCAGGTCTTACCTATGGTCTAGTGTGAAACGAATCAGGTCTTACCTATTGTCTAGTGTGAAACGAATCAGGTCTTACCTATGGTCTAGTGTGAAACGAATCAGGTCTTACCTATGGTCTAGTGTGAAACGAATCATGTCTTACCTATGGTCTAGTGTGAAACGAATCAGGTCTTACCTATGGTCTCGTGTGAAACGAATCTGGTCTTACCTATGGTCTCGTGTGAAACGAATCAGGTCTTACCTATTGTCTAGTGTGAAACGAATCAGGTCTTACCTATGGTCTAGTGTGAAATGAATTAGGTCTTACCTATGGTCTAGTGTGAAACGAATCAGGTCTTACCTATTGTCTAGTGTGAAACTAATCAGGTCTTACCTACTGTCTAATGCGAAACAAATCAGGTCTTACCTATTGTCTAGTGTGAAACGAATCAGGTCTTACCTATTGTCTAGTGTGAAACGAATCAGGTCTTACCTATGGTCTAGTGTGAAACGAATCAGGTCTTACCTATTGTCTAGTGTGAAACGAATCAGGTCATACCTACTGTCTAGTGCGAAACAAATCAGGTCTTACCAATGGTCTAGTGTGAAACGATCAGGTCTTACCTACTGTCTAGTATGAAACGAATCAGATCTTACTTATTGTCTAGTGTGAAACGAATCAGGTCTTACTTATTGACTAGTGTGAAACTAATCAGGTCTTACTTATTGTCTAGTGTGAAACGAATCAGGTCTTACTTATTGTCTAGTGTGAAACGAATCAGGTCTTACCTATTGTCTAGTGTGAAACGAATCAGGTCTTACCTATGGTCTAGTGTGAAACGAATCAGGTCTTACCTATGGTCTAGTGTGAAACGAATCAGGTCTTACCTATGGTCTAGTGTGAAACGAATCAGGTCTTACCTATTGTCTAGTGCCAAACTAATCAGGTCTTACCTGTTGTCTAGTGCCAAACGAATCAGGTCTTACCTATTGTCTAGTGTGAAACTAATCAGGTCTTACCTATTGTCTAGTGTGAAACGAATCAGGTCTTACCTACTATCTAGTGTGAAACGAATCAGGTCTTACTTATTGTCTCGTGTGAAATGAATCACGTCTTACCTATTGTCTAGTGTGAAACGAATCAGGTCTTACCTATGGTCTAGTGTGAAACTAATCAGGTCTTACCTATTGTCTAGTGTGAAACGAATCAGGTCTTACCTATGGTCTCGTGTGAAACGAATCAGGTCTTACCTATGGTCTCGTGTGAAACGAATCAGGTCTTACCTATTGTCTAGTGTGAAACGAATCAGGAGGAACCCACCAGGTACAACCCCAACTCTGTAAACAAGGGCACCCTCATAGACGTCATCCTGACCAACTGGCCCTCCAAATACACCTCCGCTGTCTTCAACCAGGATCTCAGCGATCACTGCCTCATTGCCTGTATCCGCTACGGAGCCGCAGTCAAACGACCACCCCTCATCACTGTCAAACGCTCCCTAAAACACTTCTGTGAGCAGGCCTTTCTAATCGACCTGGCCCGGGTATCCTGGAAGGACATTGACCTCATCCCGTCAGTTGAGGATGCCTGGTCATTCTTTAAAAGTAACTTCCTCACCATTTTAGATAAGCATGCTCCGTTCAAAAAATGCAGAACTAAGAACAGATACAGCCCTTGGTTCACCCCAGACCTGACTGCCCTCGACCAGCACAAAAACATCCTGTGGCGGACTGCAATAGCATCGAATAGTCCCCGTGATATGCAACTGTTCAGGGAAGTCCGGAACCAATACACGCAGTCAGTCAGGAAAGCTAAGGCCAGCTTCTTCAGGCAGAAGTTTGCATCCTGTAGCTCCAACTCCAAAAAGTTCTGGGACACTGTGAAGTCCATGGAGAACAAGAGCACCTCCTCCCAGCTGCCCACTGCACTGAGGCTAGGTAACACGGTCACCACTGATAAATCCATGATTATCGAAAACTTCAATAAGCATTTCTCAACGGCTGGACATGCCTTCCGCCTGGCTACTTCAACCTCGGCCAACAGCTCCGCCCCCCCCGCAGCTCCTCGCCCAAGCCTCTCCAGGTTCTCCTTTACCCAAATCCAGATAGCAGATGTTCTGAAAGAGCTGCAAAACCTGGACCCGTACAAATCAGCTGGGCTTGACAATCTGGACCCTCTATTTCTGAAACTATCTGCCACCATTGTCGCAACCCCTATTACCAGCCTGTTCAACCTCTCTTTCATCTCGTCTGAGATCCCCAAGGATTGGAAAGCTGCCGCAGTCATCCCCCTCTTCAAAGGGGGAGACACCCTGGACCCAAACTGTTACAGACCTATATCCATCCTGCCCTGCCTATCTAAGGTCTTCGAAAGCCAAGTCAACAAACAGGTCACTGACCATCTCGAATCCCACCGTACCTTCTCCGCTGTGCAATCTGGTTTCCGAGCCGGTCATGGGTGCACCTCAGCCACACTCAAGGTACTAAACGACATCATAACCGCCATCGATAAAAGACAGTACTGTGCAGCCGTCTTCATCGACCTTGCCAAGGCTTTCGACTCTGTCAATCATCATATTCTTATCGGCAGACTCAGTAGCCTCGGTTTTTCGGATGACTGCCTTGCCTGGTTCACCAATTACTTTGCAGACAGAGTTCAGTGTGTCAAATCGGAGGGCATGCTGTCCGGTCCTCTGGCAGTCTCTATGGGGGTGCCACAGGGTTCAATTCTCGGGCCGACTCTTTTCTCTGTGTATATCAATGATGTTGCTCTTGCTGCGGGCGATTCCCTGATCCACCTCTACGCAGACGACAC
This sequence comes from Oncorhynchus kisutch, assembly GCF_002021735.2. Lineage (NCBI taxonomy): Eukaryota > Metazoa > Chordata > Actinopteri > Salmoniformes > Salmonidae > Oncorhynchus > Oncorhynchus kisutch. The sequence goes on from NC_034185.2 coordinate 38,157,402, forward strand.
CATTCTATATACTTTCGGCCCGTCCTTGGACACTGTGCTATCTAACCTCCAAACAAGCTTTAATGCCATACAACACTCCTTCCGTGGCCTCCAACTGCTCTTAAACGCTAGTAAAACCAAATGCATGCTTTTCAACCGGTCGCTGCCTGCACCTGCATGCCCGACTAGCATCACCACCCTGGATGGTTCCGACCTAGAATATGTGGACGTCTATAAGTACCTAGGTGTCTGGCTAGACTGCAAACTCTCCTTCCAGACTCATATCAAACATCTCCAATCGAAAATCAAATCAAGAGTCGGCTTTCTATTCCGCAACAAAGCCTCCTTCACTCAAGCCGCCAAGCTTACCCTAGTAAAACTGACTATCCTACCGATCCTCGACTTCGGCGATGTCATCTACAAAATGGCTTCCAACACTCTACTCAGCAAACTGGATGCAGTCTATCACAGTGCCATCCGTTTTGTCACTAAAGCACCTTATACTACCCACCACTGCGACTTGTATGCTCTAGTCGGCTGGCCCTCGCTACATATTCGTCGCCAGACCCACTGGCTCCAGGTCATCTACAAGTCTATGCTAGGTAAAGCTCCGCCTTATCTCAGCTCACTGGTCACGATGGCAACACCCATCCGTAGCACGCGCTCCAGCAGGTGTATCTCACTGATCATCCCTAAAGCCAACACCTCATTTGGCCGCCTTTCGTTCCAGTACTCTGCTGCCTGTGACTGGAACGAATTGCAAAAATCGCTGAAGTTGGAGACTTTTATCTCCCTCACCAACTTCAAACATCAGCTATCTGAGCAGCTAACCGATCGCTGCAGCTGTACATAGTCTATTGGTAAATAGCCCACCCTTTTCACCTACCTCATCCCCTTACTGTTTTTATTTATTTACTTTTCTGCTCTTCTGCACACCAATATCTCTACCTGTACATGACCATCTGATCATTTATCACTCCAGTGTTAATCTGCAAAATTGTAATTATTTGCCTACCTCCTCATGCCTTTTGCACACATTGTATATAGACCCCCCCTTCGTTTTCTACTGTGTTATTGACTTGTTAATTGTTTACTCCATGTGTAACTCTTTGTTGTATGCTCACACTGCTATGCTTTATCTTGGCCAGGTCGCAGTTGCAAATGAGAACTTGTTCTCAACTAGCCTACCTGGTTAAATAAAGGTGAAATAAAATAAATAAAAAAATAAATAAAAATAAAGGTCTTACCTATGGTCTCGTGTGAAATGAATCAGGTCTTACCTATTGTCTAGTGTGAAATGAATCAGGTCTTACCTATGGTCTAGTGTGAAACGAATCAGGTCTTACCTATGGTCTAGTGTGAAACGAATCAGGTCTTACTTATTGTCTCGTGTGAAACGATCAGGTCTTACTTATTGTCTAGTGTGAAATGAATCAGGTCTTACCTATGGTCTAGTGTGAAACGAATCAGTTCTTACCTATTGTCTTGTGTGAAAGGAATCAGGTCTTACCTATTGTCTTGTGTGAAAGGAATCAGGTCTTACCTATTGTCTCGTGTGAAATGAATCAGGTCTTACCTATTGTCTAGTGTGAAACGAATCAGGTCTTACCTATGGTCTAGTGTGAAACGAATCAGGTCTTACCTATGGTCTAGTGTGAAATGAATCAGGTCTTACCTATGGTCTAGTGTGAAACGAATCAGGTCTTACCTATGGTCTAGTGTGAAACGAATCAGGTCTTACTTATTGTCTCGTGTGAAACGATCAGGTCTTACTTATTGTCTAGTGTGAAATGAATCAGGTCTTACCTATGGTCTAGTGTGAAACGAATCAGTTCTTACCTATTGTCTTGTGTGAAAGGAATCAGGTCTTACCTATGGTCTAGTGTGAAACGAATCAGGTCTTACCTATTGTCTAGTGTGAAATGAATCAGGTCTTACCTATTGTCTAGTGTGAAACGAATCAGGTCTTACCTATGGTCTAGTGTGAAACGAATCAGGTCTTACCTATGGTCTAGTGTGAAACTCATCAGGTCTTACCTATGGTCTCGTGTGAAACGAATCAGGTCTTACCTATTGTCTAGTGTGAAACGAATCAGGTCTTACCTATGGTCTAGTGTGAAATGATCAGGTCTTACCTACTGTCTAGTGCCAAACTAATCAGGTCTTACCTGTTGTCTAGTGCCAAACGAATCAGGTTTACCTATTGTCTAGTGTGAAACTAATCCGTTCTTACCTATTGTTTAGTGTGAAACTAATTTGGTCTTACCTACTATCTAGTGTGAAACGAATCAGGTCTTACTTATTGTCTCGTGTGAAATGAATCACGTCTTACCTATTGTCTAGTGTGAAACGAATGAGGTCTTACTTATTGTCTGGTGTGAAAGGAATCAGGTCTTACCTATGGTCTAGTGTGAAATGAATTAGGTCTTACCTATGGTCTAGTGTGAAACGAATCAGGTCTTACCTATTGTCTAGTGTGAAACGAATCAGGTCTTACCTATGGTCTCGTGTGAAACGAATCAGGTCTTACCTATGGTCTCGTGTGAAACGAATCAGGTCTTACCTATTGTCTAGTGTGAAACGAATCAGGTCATACCTATGGTCTAGTGTGAAATGAATCAGGTCTTACCTATGGTCTAGTGTGAAACGAATCAGGTCTTACCTATGGTCTAGTGTGAAACGAATCAGGTCTTACTTATTGTCTCGTGTGAAACGATCAGGTCTTACTTATTGTCTAGTGTGAAATGAATCAGGTCTTACCTATGGTCTAGTGTGAAACGAATCAGTTCTTACCTATTGTCTTGTGTGAAAGGAATTAGGTCTTACCTATGGTCTAGTGTGAAACGAATCAGGTCTTACCTCTTGTCTAGTGTGAAACTAATCAGGTCTTACCTATTGTCTAGTGTGAAACGAATCAGGTCTTACCTATGGTCTATTGTGAAACGAATCAGGTCTTACCTATGGTCTAGTGTGAAACGAATCAGGTCTTACCTATGGTCTAGTGTGAAACGAATCAGGTCTTACCTATTGTCTAGTGTGAAACGAATCAGGTCTTACCTATGGTCTAGTGTGAAACGAATCAGGTCTTACCTATGGTCTAGTGTGAAACGAATCATGTCTTACCTATGGTCTAGTGTGAAACGAATCAGGTCTTACCTATGGTCTCGTGTGAAACGAATCTGGTCTTACCTATGGTCTCGTGTGAAACGAATCAGGTCTTACCTATTGTCTAGTGTGAAACGAATCAGGTCTTACCTATGGTCTAGTGTGAAATGAATTAGGTCTTACCTATGGTCTAGTGTGAAACGAATCAGGTCTTACCTATTTTCTAGTGTGAAACTAATCAGGTCTTACCTACTGTCTAATGCGAAACAAATCAGGTCTTACCTATTGTCTAGTGTGAAACGAATCAGGTCTTACCTACTGTCTAGTGCGAAACAAATCAGGTCTTACCTATGGTCTAGTGTGAAACGATCAGGTCTTACCTACTGTCTAGTATGAAACGAATCAGATCTTACTTATTGTCTAGTGTGAAACGAATCAGGTCTTACTTATTGACTAGTGTGAAACTAATCAGGTCTTACTTATTGTCTAGTGTGAAACGAATCAGGTCTTACTTATTGTCTAGTGTGAAACGAATCAGGTCTTACCTATTGTCTAGTGTGAAACGAATCAGGTCTTACCTATGGTCTAGTGTGAAACGAATCAGGTCTTACCTATGGTCTAGTGTGAAACGAATCAGGTCTTACCTATGGTCTAGTGTGAAACGAATCAGGTCTTACCTATTGTCTAGTGCCAAACTAATCAGGTCTTACCTGTTGTCTAGTGCCAAACGAATCAGGTCTTACCTATTGTCTAGTGTGAAACTAATCAGGTCTTACCTATTGTCTAGTGTGAAACGAATCAGGTCTTACCTACTATCTAGTGTGAAACGAATCAGGTCTTACTTATTGTCTCGTGTGAAATGAATCACGTCTTACCTATGGTCTAGTGTGAAACTAATCAGGTCTTACCTATTGTCTAGTGTGAAACGAATCAGGTCTTACCTATGGTCTCGTGTGAAACGAATCAGGTCTTACCTATGGTCTCGTGTGAAACGAATCAGGTCTTACCTATTGTCTAGTGTGAAACGAATCAGGTCTTACCTATGGTCTAGTGTGAAATGAATCAGGTCTTACCTATGGTCTAGTGTGAAACGAATCAGGTCTTACCTATGGTCTAGTGTGAAACGAATCAGGTCTTACTTATTGTCTCGTGTGAAACGATCAGGTCTTACTTATTGTCTAGTGTGAAATGAATCAGGTCTTACCTATGGTCTAGTGTGAAACGAATCAGTTCTTACCTATTGTCTTGTGTGAAAGGAATCAGGTCTTACCTATGGTCTAGTGTGAAACGAATCAGGTCTTACCTATTGTCTAGTGTGAAACGAATCAGGTCTTACCTATTGTCTAGTGTGAAACGAATCAGGTCTTACCTATGGTCTAGTGTGAAACGAATCAGGTCTTACCTATGGTCTAGTGTGAAACTCATCAGGTCTTACCTATGGTCTCGTGTGAAACGAATCAGGTCTTACCTATTGTCTAGTGTGAAACGAATCAGGTCTTACCTATGGTCTAGTGTGAAATGATCAGGTCTTACCTACTGTCTAGTGCCAAACTAATCAGGTCTTACCTGTTGTCTAGTGCCAAACGAATCAGGTTTACCTATTGTCTAGTGTGAAACTAATCCGTTCTTACCTATTGTTTAGTGTGAAACTAATTTGGTCTTACCTACTATCTAGTGTGAAACGAATCAGGTCTTACTTATTGTCTCGTGTGAAATGAATCACGTCTTACCTATTGTCTAGTGTGAAACGAATGAGGTCTTACTTATTGTCTGGTGTGAAAGGAATCAGGTCTTACCTATGGTCTCGTGTGAAACGAATCAGGTCTTACCTATTGTCTAGTGTGAAACGAATCAGGTCTTACCTATGGTCTAGTGTGAAATGAATTAGGTCTTACCTATGGTCTAGTGTGAAACGAATCAGGTCTTACCTATTGTCTAGTGTGAAACTAATCAGGTCTTACCTACTGTCTAATGCGAAACAAATCAGGTCTTACCTATTGTCTAGTGTGAAACGAATCAGGTCTTACCTATTGTCTAGTGTGAAACGAATCAGGTCTTACCTATGGTCTAGTGTGAAACGAATCAGGTCTTACCTATTGTCTAGTGTGAAATGATCAGGTCTTACCTACTGTCTAGTATGAAACGAATCAGATCTTACTTATTGTCTAGTGTGAAACGAATCAGGTCTTACTTATTGTCTAGTGTGAAACTAATCAGGTCTTACTTATTGTCTAGTGTGAAACGAATCAGGTCTTACCTATTGTCTAGTGTGAAACTAATCAGGTCTTACCTATTGTCTAGTGTGAAACGAATCAGGTCTTACCTATGGTCTAGTGTGAAACGAATCAGGTCTTACCTATGGTCTAGTGTGAAACGAATCAGGTCTTACCTATTGTCTAGTGCCAAACTAATAGGTCTTACCTGTTGTCTAGTGCCAAACGAATCAGGTTTACCTATTGTCTAGTGTGAAACTAATCAGGTCTTACCTATTGTCTAGTGTGAAACTAATCAGGTCTTACCTACTATCTAGTGTGAAACGAATCAGGTCTTACTTATTGTCTCGTGTGAAATGAATCACGTCTTACCTATTGTCTAGTGTGAAACGAATGAGGTCTTACTTATTGTCTGGTGTGAAACGAATCAGGTCTTACCTATGGTCTAGTGTGAAACGAATCAGGTCTTACCTATTGTCTAGTGTGAAACGAATCAGGTCTTACCTATGGTCTAGTGTGAAACGAATCATGTCTTACCTATGGTCTAGTGTGAAATGAATCAGGTCTTACCTATGGTCTCGTGTGAAACGAATCTGGTCTTACCTATGGTCTAGTGTGAAACGAATCAGGTCTTACCTATTGTCTAGTGCCAAACTAATCAGGTCTTACCTGTTGTCTAGTGCCAAACGAATCAGGTTTACCTATTGTCTAGTGTGAAACTAATCAGGTCTTACCTATTGTCTAGTGTGAAACTAATCAGGTCTTACCTACTATCTAGTGTGAAACGAATCAGGTCTTACTTATTGTCTCGTGTGAAATGAATCACGTCTTACCTATTGTCTAGTGTGAAACGAATGAGGTCTTACTTATTGTCTGGTGTGAAACGAATCAGGTCTTACCTATGGTCTAGTGTGAAACGAATCAGGTCTTACCTATTGTCTAGTGTGAAACGAATCAGGTCTTACCTATGGTCTAGTGTGAAACGAATCAGGTCTTACCTATGGTCTCGTGTGAAACGAATCTGGTCTTACCTATGGTCTCGTGTGAAACGAATCAGGTCTTACCTATTGTCTAGTGTGAAACGAATCAGGTCTTACCTATGGTCTAGTGTGAAATGAATTAGGTCTTACCTATGGTCTAGTGTGAAACGAATCAGGTCTTACCTATTGTCTAGTGTGAAACTAATCAGGTCTTACCTACTGTCTAATGCGAAACAAATCAGGTCTTACCTATTGTCTAGTGTGAAACGAATCAGGTCTTACCTATTGTCTAGTGTGAAACGAATCAGGTCTTACCTATTGTCTAGTGTGAAACTAATCAGGTCTTACCTACTGTCTAGTATGAAACGAATCAGATCTTACTTATTGTCTAGTGTGAAACGAATCAGGTCTTACTTATTGACTAGTGTGAAACTAATCAGGTCTTACTTATTGTCTAGTGTGAAACGAATCAGGTCTTACTTATTGTCTAGTGTGAAACGAATCAGGTCTTACCTATTGTCTAGTGTGAAACGAATCAGGTCTTACCTATGGTCTAGTGTGAAACGAATCAGGTCTTACCTATGGTCTAGTGTGAAACGAATCAGGTCTTACCTATGGTCTAGTGTGAAACGAATCAGGTCTTACCTATTGTCTAGTGCCAAACTAATCAGGTCTTACCTGTTGTCTAGTGCCAAACGAATCAGGTCTTACCTATTGTCTAGTGTGAAACTAATCAGGTCTTACCTATTGTCTAGTGTGAAACGAATCAGGTCTTACCTACTATCTAGTGTGAAACGAATCAGGTCTTACTTATTGTCTCGTGTGAAATGAATCACGTCTTACCTATTGTCTAGTGTGAAACGAATCAGGTCTTACCTATGGTCTAGTGTGAAACTAATCAGGTCTTACCTATTGTCTAGTGTGAAACGAATCAGGTCTTACCTATGGTCTCGTGTGAAACGAATCAGGTCTTACCTATGGTCTCGTGTGAAACGAATCAGGTCTTACCTATTTTCTAGTGTGAAACGAATCAGGTCTTACCTATGGTCTAGTGTGAAATGAATCAGGTCTTACCTATGGTCTAGTGTGAAACGAATCAGGTCTTACCTATGGTCTAGTGTGAAACGAATCAGGTCTTACTTATTGTCTCGTGTGAAACGATCAGGTCTTACTTATTGTCTAGTGTGAAATGAATCAGGTCTTACCTATGGTCTAGTGTGAAACGAATCAGTTCTTACCTATTGTCTTGTGTGAAAGGAATCAGGTCTTACCTATGGTCTAGTGTGAAACGAATCAGGTCTTACCTATTGTCTAGTGTGAAACGAATCAGGTCTTACCTATTGTCTAGTGTGAAACGAATCAGGTCTTACCTATGGTCTAGTGTGAAACGAATCAGGTCTTACCTATGGTCTAGTGTGAAACTCATCAGGTCTTACCTATGGTCTCGTGTGAAACGAATCAGGTCTTACCTATTGTCTAGTGTGAAACGAATCAGGTCTTACCTATGGTCTAGTGTGAAATGATCAGGTCTTACCTACTGTCTAGTGCCAAACTAATCAGGTCTTACCTGTTGTCTAGTGCCAAACGAATCAGGTTTACCTATTGTCTAGTGTGAAACTAATCCGTTCTTACCTATTGTTTAGTGTGAAACTAATTTGGTCTTACCTACTATCTAGTGTGAAACGAATCAGGTCTTACTTATTGTCTCGTGTGAAATGAATCACGTCTTACCTATTGTCTAGTGTGAAACGAATGAGGTCTTACTTATTGTCTGGTGTGAAAGGAATCAGGTCTTACCTATGGTCTCGTGTGAAACGAATCAGGTCTTACCTATTGTCTAGTGTGAAACGAATCAGGTCTTACCTATGGTCTAGTGTGAAATGAATTAGGTCTTACCTATGGTCTAGTGTGAAACGAATCAGGTCTTACCTATTGTCTAGTGTGAAACGAATCAGGTCTTACCTATGGTCTCGTGTGAAACGAATCAGGTCTTACCTATGGTCTCGTGTGAAACGAATCAGGTCTTACCTATTGTCTAGTGTGAAACGAATCAGGTCATACCTATGGTCTAGTGTGAAATGAATCAGGTCTTACCTATGGTCTAGTGTGAAACGAATCAGGTCTTACCTATGGTCTAGTGTGAAACGAATCAGGTCTTACTTATTGTCTCGTGTGAAACGATCAGGTCTTACTTATTGTCTAGTGTGAAATGAATCAGGTCTTACCTATGGTCTAGTGTGAAACGAATCAGTTCTTACCTATTGTCTTGTGTGAAAGGAATTAGGTCTTACCTATGGTCTAGTGTGAAACGAATCAGGTCTTACCTCTTGTCTAGTGTGAAACTAATCAGGTCTTACCTATTGTCTAGTGTGAAACGAATCAGGTCTTACCTATTGTCTAGTGTGAAACGAATCAGGTCTTACCTATGGTCTAGTGTGAAACGAATCAGGTCTTACCTATGGTCTAGTGTGAAACGAATCATGTCTTACCTATGGTCTAGTGTGAAACGAATCAGGTCTTACCTATGGTCTCGTGTGAAACGAATCTGGTCTTACCTATGGTCTCGTGTGAAACGAATCAGGTCTTACCCATTGTCTAGTGTGAAACGAATCAGGTCTTACCTATGGTCTAGTGTGAAATGAATTAGGTCTTACCTATGGTCTAGTGTGAAACGAATCAGGTCTTACCTATTGTCTAGTGTGAAACTAATCAGGTCTTACCTACTGTCTAATGCGAAACAAATCAGGTCTTACCTATTGTCTAGTGTGAAACGAATCAGGTCTTACCTACTGTCTAGTGCGAAACAAATCAGGTCTTACCTATGGTCTAGTGTGAAACGATCAGGTCTTACCTACTGTCTAGTATGAAACGAATCAGATCTTACTTATTGTCTAGTGTGAAACGAATCAGGTCTTACTTATTGACTAGTGTGAAACTAATCAGGTCTTACTTATTGTCTAGTGTGAAACGAATCAGGTCTTACTTATTGTCTAGTGTGAAACGAATCAGGTCTTACCTATTGTCTAGTGTGAAACGAATCAGGTCTTACCTATGGTCTAGTGTGAAACGAATCAGGTCTTACCTATGGTCTAGTGTGAAACGAATCAGGTCTTACCTATGGTCTAGTGTGAAACGAATCAGGTCTTACCTATTGTCTAGTGCCAAACTAATCAGGTCTTACCTGTTGTCTAGTGTGAAACGAATCAGGTCTTACCTACTATCTAGTGTGAAACGAATCAGGTCTTACTTATTGTCTCGTGTGAAATGAATCACGTCTTACCTATGGTCTAGTGTGAAACTAATCAGGTCTTACCTATTGTCTAGTGTGAAACGAATCAGGTCTTACCTATGGTCTCGTGTGAAACGAATCAGGTCTTACCTATGGTCTCGTGTGAAACGAATCAGGTCTTACCTATTGTCTAGTGTGAAACGAATCAGGTCTTACCTATGGTCTAGTGTGAAATGAATCAGGTCTTACCTATGGTCTAGTGTGAAACGAATCAGGTCTTACCTATGGTCTAGTGTGAAACGAATCAGGTCTTACTTATTGTCTCGTGTGAAACGATCAGGTCTTACTTATTGTCTAGTGTGAAATGAATCAGGTCTTACCTATGGTCTAGTGTGAAACGAATCAGTTCTTACCTATTGTCTTGTGTGAAAGGAATCAGGTCTTACCTATGGTCTAGTGTGAAACGAATCAGTCTTACCTATTGTCTAGTGTGAAACGAATCAGGTCTTACCTATTGTCTAGTGTGAAACGAATCAGGTCTTACCTATGTCTCGTGTGAAACGAATCAGGTCTTACCTATGGTCTAGTGTGAAACGAATCAGGTCTTACCTATGGTCTAGTGTGAAATGATCAGGTCTTACCTACTGTCTAGTGCCAAACTAATCAGGTCTTACCTGTTGTCTAGTGCCAAACGAATCAGGTTTACCTATTGTCTAGTGTGAAACTAATCCGTTCTTACCTATTGTTTAGTGTGAAACTAATTTGGTCTTACCTACTATCTAGTGTGAAACGAATCAGGTCTTACTTATTGTCTCGTGTGAAATGAATCACGTCTTACCTATTGTCTAGTGTGAAACGAATGAGGTCTTACTTATTGTCTGGTGTGAAAGGAATCAGGTCTTACCTATGGTCTCGTGTGAAACGAATCAGGTCTTACCTATTGTCTAGTGTGAAACGAATCAGGTCTTACCTATGGTCTAGTGTGAAATGAATTAGGTCTTACCTATGGTCTAGTGTGAAACGAATCAGGTCTTACCTATTGTCTAGTGTGAAACTAATCAGGTCTTACCTACTGTCTAATGCGAAACAAATCAGGTCTTACCTATTGTCTAGTGTGAAACGAATCAGGTCTTACCTATTGTCTAGTGTGAAACGAATCAGGTCTTACCTATGGTCTAGTGTGAAACGAATCAGGTCTTACCTATTGTCTAGTGTGAAATGATCAGGTCTTACCTACTGTCTAGTATGAAACGAATCAGATCTTACTTATTGTCTAGTGTGAAACGAATCAGGTCTTACTTATTGTCTAGTGTGAAACTAATCAGGTCTTACTTATTGTCTAGTGTGAAACGAATCAGGTCTTACCTATTGTCTAGTGTGAAACTAATCAGGTCTTACCTATTGTCTAGTGTGAAACGAATCAGGTCTTACCTATGGTCTAGTGTGAAACGAATCAGGTCTTACCTATTGTCTAGTGCCAAACTAATAGGTCTTACCTGTTGTCTAGTGCCAAACGAATCAGGTTTACCTATTGTCTAGTGTGAAACTAATCAGGTCTTACCTATTGTCTAGTGTGAAACTAATCAGGTCTTACCTACTATCTAGTGTGAAACGAATCAGGTCTTACTTATTGTCTCGTGTGAAATGAATCACGTCTTACCTATTGTCTAGTGTGAAACGAATGAGGGTCTTACTTATTGTCTGGTGTGAAACGAATCAGGTCTTACCTATGGTCTAGTGTGAAACGAATCAGGTCTTACCTATTGTCTAGTGTGAAACGAATCAGGTCTTACCTACTGTCTAGTGCGAAACAAATCAGGTCTTACCTATGGTCTAGTGTGAAACGATCAGGTCTTACCTACTGTCTAGTATGAAACGAATCAGATCTTACTTATTGTCTAGTGTGAAACGAATCAGGTCTTACTTATTGACTAGTGTGAAACTAATCAGGTCTTACTTATTAGGTCTAGTGTGAAACGAATCAGGTCTTACTTATTGTCTAGTGTGAAACGAATCAGGTCTTACCTATTGTCTAGTGTGAAACGAATCAGGTCTTACCTATGGTCTAGTGTGAAACGAATCAGGTCTTACCTATGGTCTAGTGTGAAACGAATCAGGTCTTACCTATTGTCTAGTGGCCAAACTAATCAGGTCTTACCTGTTGTCTAGTGCCAAACGAATCAGGTCTTACCTATTGTCTAGTGTGAAACTAATCAGGTCTTACCTATTGTCTAGTGTGAAACTAATCAGGTCTTACCTACTATCTAGTGTGAAACGAATCAGGTCTTACTTATTGTCTCGTGTGAAATGAATCACGTCTTACCTATTGTCTAGTGTGAAACGAATGAGGTCTTACTTATTGTCTGGTGTGAAACGAATCAGGTCTTACCTATGGTCTAGTGTAAACAATCAGGTCTTACCTATTGTCTAGTGTGAAACGAATCAGGTCTTACCTATGGTCTAGTGTGAAACGAATCATTCTTACCTATGGTCTATGTGAAACTAATCAGGTCTTACCTATGGCTCGTGTGAAACGATCTGGTCTTACCTATGGTCTCGTGTAAACGAATCAGGTCTTACCTATTGTCTGAGTGTGAAACGAATCAGGTCTTACCTATGGTCTAGTGGGAAATGAATTAGGGTCTTACCTATGGTCTAGTGTGAAACGAATCAGGTCTTACCTATTGTCTAGTGTGAAACTAATCAGGTCTTACCTACTGTCTAATGCGAAACAATCAGGTCTTACCTATTGTCTAGTGTGAAACGAATCAGGCTTACCTATTGTCTATGTGAACGAATCAGTTTACCTATGGTCTAGTGTGAAACGAATCAGGTCTGACCTAGTGTCTAGTGTGAAACGAATCAGGTCTTACCTACTGTCTAGTGCGAACAAATCAGGTCTTACCTATGGTCTAGTTGTGAAAAGATCAGGAATCAGGTCTTACCTATGTCTAGTGTGAAACGAATCAGGTCTTACCTATTGTCTAGTGTGAAACGAATCAGGTCTTACCTATTGTCTAGTGTGAAACGAATCAGGTCTTACCTATTGTCTAGTGTGAAACGAATCAGGTCTTACCTATTGTCTAGTGTGAAACGAATCAGGTCTTACCTATTGTCTAGTGTGAAACGAATCAGGTCTTACCTATGGTCTAGTGTGAAACGAATCAGGTCTTACCTATGGTCTAGTGTGAAACGAATCAGGTCTTACCTATTGTCTAGTGTGAAACGAATCAGGTCTTACCTATTGTCTAGTGTGAAACGAATCAGGTCTTACCTATTGTCTAGTGTGAAACGAATCAGGTCTTACCTATGTCTAGTGTGAAACGAATCAGGTCTTACCTATTGTCTAGTGTGAAACGAATCAGGTCTTACCTATTGTCTAGTGTGAAACGAATCAGGTCTTACCTATGGTCTAGTGTGAAACGAATCAGGTCTTACCTATTGTCTAGTGTGAAACGAATCAGGTCTTACCTATGGTCTAGTGTGAAACGAATCAGGTCTTACCTATGGTCTAGTGTGAAACGAATCAGGTCTTACCTATTGTCTAGTGTGAAACGAATCAGGTCTTACCTATGGTCTAGTGTGAAACGAATCAGGTCTTACCTATGGTCTAGTGTGAAACGAATCAGGTCTTACCTATGGTCTAGTGTGAAACGAATCAGGTCTTACCTATTGTCTAGTGTGAAACGAATCAGGTCTTACTATTGTCTAGTGTGAAACGAATCAGGTCTTACCTATGGTCTAGTGTGAAACGAATCAGGTCTTACCTATTGTCTAGTGTGAAACGAATCAGGTCTTACCTATGGTCTAGTGTGAAACGAATCAGGTCTTACCTATTGTCTAGTGTGAAACGAATCAGGTCTTACCTATTGTCTAGTGTGAAACGAATCAGGTCTTACCTATGGTCTAGTGTGAAACGAATCAGGTCTTACCTATGGTCTAGTGTGAAACGAATCAGGTCTTACCTATGGTCTAGTGTGAAACGAATCAGGTCTTACCTATGGTCTAGTGTGAAACGAATCAGGTCTTACCTATGGTCTAGTGTGAAACGAATCAGGTCTTACCTATTGTCTAGTGTGAAACGAATCAGGTCTTACCTATGGTCTAGTGTGAAACGAATCAGGTCTTACCTATGTCTAGTGTGAAACGAATCAGGTCTTACCTATTGTCTAGTGTGAAACGAATCAGGTCTTACCTATTGTCTAGTGTGAAACGAATCAGGTCTTACTATTGTCTAGTGTGAAACGAATCAGGTCTTACCTATTGTCTAGTGTGAAACGAATCAGGTCTTACCTATTGTCTAGTGTGAAACGAATCAGGTCTTACCTATTGTCTAGTGTGAAACGAATCAGGTCTTACCTATGTCTAGTGTGAAACGAATCAGGTCTTACCTATTGTCTAGTGTGAAACGAATCAGGTCTTACCTATTGTCTAGTGTGAAACGAATCAGGTCTTACCTATGGTCTAGTGTGAAACGAATCAGGTCTTACCTATTGTCTAGTGTGAAACGAATCAGGTCTTACCTATGTCTAGTGTGAAACGAATCAGGTCTTACCTATGGTCTAGTGTGAAACGAATCAGGTCTTACCTATTGTCTAGTGTGAAACGAATCAGGTCTTACCTATGGTCTAGTGTGAAACGAATCAGGTCTTACCTATGGTCTAGTGTGAAACGAATCAGGTCTTACCTATGGTCTAGTGTGAAACGAATCAGGTCTTACCTATTGTCTAGTGTGAAACGAATCAGGTCTTACTTATTGTCTAGTGTGAAACGAATCAGGTCTTACCTATGGTCTAGTGTGAAACGAATCAGGTCTTACCTATTGTCTAGTGTGAAACGAATCAGGTCTTACCTATGGTCTAGTGTGAAACGAATCAGGTCTTACCTATTGTCTAGTGTGAAACGAATCAGGTCTTACCTATTGTCTAGTGTGAAACGAATCAGGTCTTACCTATGGTCTAGTGTGAAACGAATCAGGTCTTACCTATGGTCTAGTGTGAAACGAATCAGGTCTTACCTATGGTCTAGTGTGAAACGAATCAGGTCTTACCTATGGTCTAGTGTGAAACGAATCAGGTCTTACCTATTGTCTAGTGTGAAACGAATCAGGTCTTACCTATTGTCTAGTGTGAAACGAATCAGGTCTTACCTATGGTCTAGTGTGAAACGATCAGGTCTTACCTATTGTCTAGTGTGAAACGAATCAGGTCTTACCTATTGTCTAGTGTGAAACGAATCAGGTCTTACTTATTGTCTAGTGTGAAACGAATCAGGTCTTACCTATTGTCTAGTGTGAAACGAATCAGGTCTTACTTATTGTCTAGTGTGAAACGAATCAGGTCTTACCTATTGTCTAGTGTGAAACGAATCAGGTCTTACCTATGGTCTAGTGTGAAACGAATCAGGTCTTACCTATGGTCTAGTGTGAAACGAATCAGGTCTTACCTATGGTCTAGTGTGAAACGAATCAGGTCTTACTTATTGTCTAGTGTGAAACTAATCAGGTCTTACCTATTGTCTAGTGCCAAACGAATCAGGTCTTACCTATTGTCTAGTGTGAAACTAATCAGGTCTTACCTATTGTCTAGTGTGAAACGAATCAGGTCTTACCTACTATCTAGTGTGAAACGAATCAGGTCTTACTTATTGTCTCGTGTGAAATGAATCAGGTCTTACCTATTGTCTAGTGTGAAACGAATCAGGTCTTACTATTGTCTAGTGTGAAACGAATCAGGTCTTACCTATGGTCTAGTGTGAAACGAATCAGGTCTTACCTATTGTCTAGTGTGAAACGAATCAGGTCTTACCTATGGTCTAGTGTGAAACGAATCAGGTCTTACCTATGGTCTAGTGTGAAACGAATCAGGTCTTACCTATGGTCTAGTGTGAAACGAATCAGGTCTTACCTATTGTCTAGTGTGAAACGAATCAGGTCTTACCTATTGTCTAGTGTGAAACGAATCAGGTCTTACCTATTGTCTAGTGTGAAACGAATCAGGTCTTACCTATGTCTAGTGTGAAACGAATCAGGTCTTACCTATTGTCTAGTGTGAAACGAATCAGGTCTTACCTATTGTCTAGTGTGAAACGAATCAGGTCTTACCTATTGTCTAGTGTGAAACGAATCAGGTCTTACCTATTGTCTAGTGTGAAACGAATCAGGTCTTACCTATTGTCTAGTGTGAAACGAATCAGGTCTTACCTATGGTCTAGTGTGAAACGAATCAGGTCTTACCTATGGTCTAGTGTGAAACGAATCAGGTCTTACCTATGGTCTAGTGTGAAACGAATCAGGTCTTACCTATGGTCTAGTGTGAAACGAATCAGGTCTTACCTATTGTCTAGTGTGAAACGAATCAGGTCTTACCTATTGTCTAGTGTGAAACGAATCAGGTCTTACCTATTGTCTAGTGTGAAACGATCAGGTCTTACCTATGTCTAGTGTGAAACGAATCAGGTCTTACTTACTGTCTAGTGTGAAACGAATCAGGTCTTACTTATTGTCTAGTGTGAAACGAATCAGGTCTTACCTATTGTCTAGTGTGAAACGAATCAGGTCTTACTTATTGTCTAGTGTGAAACGAATCAGGTCTTACCTATTGTCTAGTGTGAAACGAATCAGGTCTTACCTATGGTCTAGTGTGAAACGAATCAGGTCTTACCTATGGTCTAGTGTGAAACGAATCAGGTCTTACCTATGGTCTAGTGTGAAACGAATCAGGTCTTACCTATTGTCTAGTGCCAAACTAATCAGGTCTTACCTGTTGTCTAGTGCCAAACGAATCAGGTCTTACCTATTGTCTAGTGTGAAACTAATCAGGTCTTACCTATTGTCTAGTGTGAAACGAATCAGGTCTTACCTACTATCTAGTGTGAAACGAATCAGGTCTTACTTATTGTCTAGTGTGAAATGAATCAGGTCTTACCTATTGTCTAGTGTGAAACGAATCAGGTCTTACCTATTGTCTAGTGTGAAACGAATCAGGTCTTACCTATGGTCTAGTGTGAAACGAATCAGGTCTTACCTATGGTCTAGTGTGAAACGAATCAGGTCTTACCTATGGTCTAGTGTGAAACGAATCAGGTCTTACCTATGGTCTAGTGTGAAACTAATCAGGTCTTACCTATGGTCTAGTGTGAAACGAATCAGGTCTTACCTATGGTCTAGTGTGAAACGAATCAGGTCTTACCTATGGTCTAGTGTGAAACGAATCAGGTCTTACCTATTGTCTAGTGTGAAACGAATCAGGTCTTACCTATGTCTAGTGTGAAACGAATCAGGTCTTACCTATTGTCTAGTGTGAAACGAATCAGGTCTTACCTATTGTCTAGTGTGAAACGAATCAGGTCTTACCTATTGTCTAGTGTGAAACGAATCAGGTCTTACCTATTGTCTAGTGTGAAACGAATCAGGTCTTACCTATGTCTAGTGTGAAACGAATCAGGTCTTACCTATTGTCTAGTGTGAAACGAATCAGGTCTTACCTATGGTCTAGTGTGAAACGAATCAGGTCTTACCTATGGTCTAGTGTGAAACGAATCAGGTCTTACCTATGGTCTAGTGTGAAACGAATCAGGTCTTACCTATTGTCTAGTGTGAAACGAATCAGGTCTTACCTATTGTCTAGTGTGAAACGAATCAGGTCTTACCTATTGTCTAGTGTGAAACGAATCAGGTCTTACCTATTGTCTAGTGTGAAACGAATCAGGTCTTACCTATTGTCTAGTGTGAAACGAATCAGGTCTTACTTATTGTCTAGTGTGAAACGAATCAGGTCTTACCTATTGTCTAGTGTGAAACGAATCAGGTCTTACCTATGGTCTAGTGTGAAACGAATCAGGTCTTACCTATGGTCTAGTGTGAAACGAATCAGGTCTTACCTATGGTCTAGTGTGAAACGAATCAGGTCTTACCTATGGTCTAGTGTGAAACGAATCAGGTCTTACCTATGGTCTAGTGTGAAACGAATCAGGTCTTACCTATGGTCTAGTGTGAAACGAATCAGGTCTTACCTATTGTCTAGTGTGAAACGAATCAGGTCTTACCTATTGTCTAGTGTGAAACGAATCAGGTCTTACCTATGGTCTAGTGTGAAACGAATCAGGTCTTACCTATTGTCTAGTGTGAAACGAATCAGGTCTTACCTATTGTCTAGTGTGAAACGAATCAGGTCTTACCTATTGTCTAGTGTGAAACGAATCAGGTCTTACCTATTGTCTAGTGTGAAACGAATCAGGTCTTACCTATGGTCTAGTGTGAAACGAATCAGGTCTTACCTATGGTCTAGTGTGAAACGAATCAGGTCTTACCTATGGTCTAGTGTGAAACGAATCAGGTCTTACCTATGGTCTAGTGTGAAACGAATCAGGTCTTACCTATGGTCTAGTGTGAAACGAATCAGGTCTTACCTATTGTCTAGTGTGAAACGAATCAGGTCTTACCTATGGTCTAGTGTGAAACGAATCAGGTCTTACCTATGTCTAGTGTGAAACGAATCAGGTCTTACCTATTGTCTAGTGTGAAACGAATCAGGTCTTACCTATTGTCTAGTGTGAAACGAATCAGGTCTTACCTATTGTCTAGTGTGAAACGAATCAGGTCTTACCTATTGTCTAGTGTGAAACGAATCAGGTCTTACCTATTGTCTAGTGTGAAACGAATCAGGTCTTACCTATGGTCTAGTGTGAAACGAATCAGGTCTTACCTATGGTCTAGTGTGAAACGAATCAGGTCTTACCTATGGTCTAGTGTGAAACGAATCAGGTCTTACCTATTGTCTAGTGTGAAACGAATCAGGTCTTACCTATTGTCTAGTGTGAAACGAATCAGGTCTTACCTATTGTCTAGTGTGAAACGAATCAGGTCTTACCTATTGTCTAGTGTGAAACGAATCAGGTCTTACCTATGTCTAGTGTGAAACGAATCAGGTCTTACTTATTGTCTAGTGTGAAACGAATCAGGTCTTACCTATTGTCTAGTGTGAAACGAATCAGGTCTTACTTATTGTCTAGTGTGAAACGAATCAGGTCTTACCTATGGTCTAGTGTGAAACGAATCAGGTCTTACCTATTGTCTAGTGTGAAACGAATCAGGTCTTACCTATGGTCTAGTGTGAAACGAATCAGGTCTTACCTATGGTCTAGTGTGAAACGAATCAGGTCTTACCTATGGTCTAGTGTGAAACGAATCAGGTCTTACCTATGTCTAGTGTGAAACGAATCAGGTCTTACCTATTGTCTAGTGTGAAACTAATCAGGTCTTACCTATTGTCTAGTGTGAAACGAATCAGGTCTTACCTATTGTCTAGTGTGAAACGAATCAGGTCTTACCTATTGTCTAGTGTGAAACGAATCAGGTCTTACCTATTGTCTAGTGTGAAACGAATCAGGTCTTACTTATTGTCTAGTGTGAAACGAATCAGGTCTTACCTATGGTCTAGTGTGAAACGAATCAGGTCTTACCTATTGTCTAGTGTGAAACGAATCAGGTCTTACCTATGGTCTAGTGTGAAACGAATCAGGTCTTACCTATGGTCTAGTGTGAAACGAATCAGGTCTTACCTATGGTCTAGTGTGAAACGAATCAGGTCTTACCTATGGTCTAGTGTGAAACGAATCAGGTCTTACCTATTGTCTAGTGTGAAACGAATCAGGTCTTACCTATTGTCTAGTGTGAAACGAATCAGGTCTTACCTATTGTCTAGTGTGAAACGAATCAGGTCTTACCTATTGTCTAGTGTGAAACGAATCAGGTCTTACCTATGGTCTAGTGTGAAACGAATCAGGTCTTACCTATGGTCTAGTGTGAAACGAATCAGGTCTTACCTATTGTCTAGTGTGAAACGAATCAGGTCTTACCTATGGTCTAGTGTGAAACGAATCAGGTCTTACCTATGGTCTAGTGTGAAACGAATCAGGTCTTACCTATGGTCTAGTGTGAAACGAATCAGGTCTTACCTATGGTCTAGTGTGAAACGAATCAGGTCTTACCTATGGTCTAGTGTGAAACGAATCAGGTCTTACCTATGGTCTAGTGTGAAACGAATCAGGTCTTACTTATTGTCTAGTGTGAAACGAATCAGGTCTTACTTATTGTCTAGTGTGAAACGAATCAGGTCTTACCTATGGTCTAGTGTGAAACGAATCAGGTCTTACCTATTGTCTAGTGTGAAACGAATCAGGTCTTACCTATGGTCTAGTGTGAAACGAATCAGGTCTTACCTATTGTCTAGTGTGAAACGAATCAGGTCTTACCTATTGTCTAGTGTGAAACGAATCAGGTCTTACCTATGGTCTAGTGTGAAACGAATCAGGTCTTACCTATGGTCTAGTGTGAAACGAATCAGTTCTTACCTATGGTCTAGTGTGAAACGAATCAGGTCTTACCTATGGTCTAGTGTGAAACGAATCAGGTCTTACCTATGGTCTAGTGTGAAACGAATCAGGTCTTACCTATTGTCTAGTGTGAAACGAATCAGGTCTTACCTATGGTCTAGTGTGAAACGATCAGGTCTTACCTACTGTCTAGTGTGAAACGAATCAGGTCTTACTATTGTCTAGTGTGAAACGAATCAGGTCTTACTTATTGTCTAGTGTGAAACGAATCAGGTCTTACTTATTGTCTAGTGTGAAACGAATCAGGTCTTACCTATTGTCTAGTGTGAAACGAATCAGGTCTTACCTATTGTCTAGTGTGAAACGAATCAGGTCTTACCTATGGTCTAGTGTGAAACGAATCAGGTCTTACCTATGGTCTAGTGTGAAACGAATCAGGTCTTACCTATGGTCTAGTGTGAAACGAATCAGGTCTTACCTATTGTCTAGTGTGAAACGAATCAGGTCTTACCTGTTGTCTAGTGTGAAACGAATCAGGTCTTACCTATTGTCTAGTGTGAAACGAATCAGGTCTTACCTATTGTCTAGTGTGAAACGAATCAGGTCTTACCTACTGTCTAGTGTGAAACGAATCAGGTCTTACTTATTGTCTAGTGTGAAACGAATCAGGTCTTACCTATTGTCTAGTGTGAAACGAATCAGGTCTTACCTATGGTCTAGTGTGAAACGAATCAGGTCTTACCTATTGTCTAGTGTGAAACGAATCAGGTCTTACCTATGGTCTAGTGTGAAACGAATCAGGTCTTACCTATGGTCTAGTGTGAAACGAATCAGGTCTTACCTATGGTCTAGTGTGAAACGAATCAGGTCTTACCTATGGTCTAGTGTGAAACGAATCAGGTCTTACCTATGGTCTAGTGTGAAACGAATCAGGTCTTACCTATTGTCTAGTGTGAAACTAATCAGGTCTTACCTATTGTCTAGTGTGAAACGAATCAGGTCTTACCTATTGTCTAGTGTGAAACGAATCAGGTCTTACCTATTGTCTAGTGTGAAACGAATCAGGTCTTACCTATCTAGTGTGAAACGAATCAGGTCTTACTTATTGTCTAGTGTGAAACGAATCAGGTCTTACCTATTGTCTAGTGTGAAACGAATCAGGTCTTACCTATGGTCTAGTGTGAAACGAATCAGGTCTTACCTATTGTCTAGTGTGAAACGAATCAGGTCTTACCTATGGTCTAGTGTGAAACGAATCAGGTCTTACCTATGGTCTAGTGTGAAACGAATCAGGTCTTACCTATTGTCTAGTGTGAAACGAATCAGGTCTTACCTATGGTCTAGTGTGAAACGAATCAGGTCTTACCTATGGTCTAGTGTGAAACGAATCAGGTCTTACCTATGGTCTAGTGTGAAACGAATCAGGTCTTACCTATTGTCTAGTGTGAAACGAATCAGGTCTTACTTATTGTCTAGTGTGAAACGAATCAGGTCTTACCTATGGTCTAGTGTGAAACGAATCAGGTCTTACCTATTGTCTAGTGTGAAACGAATCAGGTCTTACCTATGGTCTAGTGTGAAACGAATCAGGTCTTACCTATTGTCTAGTGTGAAACGAATCAGGTCTTACCTATTGTCTAGTGTGAAACGAATCAGGTCTTACCTATGGTCTAGTGTGAAACGAATCAGGTCTTACCTATGGTCTAGTGTGAAACGAATCAGTTCTTAACCTATGGTCTAGTGTGAAACGAACTCCATGGCTCTTACCTATGGTCCTAGTGTGAAACTCATCAGGTCTTACCTATGGTCTCGTGTGAAACGAATCAGGTCTTACCTATTGTCTAGTGTGAAACGAATCAGGTCTTACCTATGGTCTAGTGTGAAAGATCAGGTCTTACCTACTGTCTAGTATGAAACGAATCAGATCTTACTTATTGTCTAGTGTGAAACGAATCAGGTCTTACTTATTGTCTAGTGTGAAACTAATTCAGGTCTTACTTATTGTCTAGTGTGAAACGAATCAGGTCTTACTTATTGTCTAGTGTGAAACGAATCAGGTCTTACCTATTGTCTAGTGTGAAACGAATCAGGTTCTTACCTATGGTCTAGTGTGAAACGAATCAGGTCTTACCTATGGTCTAGTGTGAAACGAATCAGGTCTTACCTATGGTCTAGTGTGAAACGAATCAGGTCTTACCTATTGTCTAGTGTGAAACGAATCAGGTCTTACCTATGGTCTAGTGTGAAACGAATCAGGTCTTACCTATGGTCTAGTGTGAAACGAATCAGGTCTTACCTATGGTCTAGTGTGAAACGAATCAGGTCTTACCTATGGTCTAGTGTGAAACGAATCAGGTCTTACCTATGGTCTAGTGTGAAACGAATCAGGTCTTACCTATGGTCTAGTGTGAAACGAATCAGGTCTTACCTATTGTCTAGTGTGAAACGAATCAGGTCTTACCTATTGTCTAGTGTGAAACGAATCAGGTCTTACCTATGGTCTAGTGTGAAACGAATCAGGTCTTACCTATTGTCTAGTGTGAAACGAATCAGGTCTTACCTATGGTCTAGTGTGAAACGAATCAGGTCTTACCTATGGTCTAGTGAACGATCAGTCTTACCTAGGTTAGTGGTGAAACCCGAATCAGTTCTTTACCTATGGTCTAGTGTGAAACTCATCAGGTCTTACCTATGGTCTAGTGTGAACTCATCAGGTCTTACCTATGGTCTCGTGTGAAACGATCAGGTTCTTACCTATTGTCTAGTGTGAAACGAATCAGGTCTTACCTATGGTCTAGTGTGAAACGATCAGGTCTTACCTTACTGTCTAGTATGAAACGAATCAGATCTTACTTATTGTCTAGTGTGAAACGAAATCAGGTCTTACTTATTGTCTAGTGTGAAAACTAATCAGGTCTTACTTATTGTCTAGTGGTGAAACGAATCAGGTCTTATTGTCTAGTGTGAAACGAATCAGGTCTTACCTATGTCTAGAGTGAAACTATCAGGTCTTACCTATGGTCTAGTGTGAAAACGAATCAGGTCTTACCTATTGTCTAGTGTGAAACGAATCAGGTCTTACCTATGGTCTAGTGTGAAATGATCAGGTCTTACCTACTGTCTAGTATGAAACGAATCAGATCTTACTTATTGTCTAGTGTGAAACGAATCAGGTCTTACTTATTGTCTAGTGTGAAACTAATCAGGTCTTACTTATTGTCTTGTGTGAAACGAATCAGGTCTTACTTATTGTCTAGTGTGAAACGAATCAGGTCTTACCTATTGTCTAGTGTGAAACGAATCAGGTCTTACCTATGGTCTAGTGTGAAACGAATCAAGGTCTTACCTATGGTCTAGTTGTGAAACGAATCAGGTCTTACCTATGGTCTAGTGTGAAACGAATCAGGTCTTACCTATTGTCTAGTGCCAAACTAATCAGGTCTTACCTGTTGTCTAGTGCCAAACGAATCAGGTTTACCTATTGTCTAGTGTGAAACTAATCAGGTCTTACCTATTGTCTAGTGTGAAACTAATCAGGTCTTACCTACTATCTAGTGTGAAACGAATCAGGTCTTACTTATTGTCTCGTGTGAAATGAATCACGGTCTTACCTATTGTCTAGTGTGAAACGAATGAGGTCTTACTTATTGTCTGGTGTGAAACGAATCAGGTCTTACCTATGGTCTAGTGTGAAACGAATCAGGTCTTACCTATTGTCTAGTGTGAAACGAATCAGGTCTTACCTATGGTCTAGTGTGAAACGAATCAGGTCTTACCTATGGTCTAGTGTGAAACTAATCAGTTCTTATCTATGGTCTAGTGTGAAACGAATCAGGTCTTACCTATGGTCTAGTGTGAAACGAATCATGTCTTACCTATGGTCTAGTGTGAAATGAATCAGGTCTTACCTATGGTCTAGTGTGAAACGAATCAGGTCTTACTTATTGTCTCGTGTGAAACGATCAGGTCTTACTTATTGTCTAGTGTGAAATGAATCAGGTCTTACCTATGGTCTAGTGTGAAACGAATCAGTTCTTACTTATTGTCTTGTGTGAAACGAATCAGGTCTTACCTATGGTCTAGTGTGAAACGAATCAGGTCTTACCTATTGTCTAGTGTGAAACGAATCAGGTCTTACCTATGGTCTAGTGTGAAACGAATCAGGTCTTACCTATGGTCTAGTGTGAAACGAATCAGTTCTTACCTATGGTCTAGTGTGAAACTCATCAGGTCTTACCTATGGTCTAGTGTGAAACTCATCAGGTCTTACCTATGGTCTCGTGTGAAACGAATCAGGTCTTACCTATTGTCCTAGTGTGAAACGAATCAGGTCTTACCTATGGTCTAGTGTGAAACGATCAGGTCTTACCTACTGTCTAGTATGAAACGAATCAGATCTTACTTATTGTCTAGTGTGAAACGAATCAGGTCTTACTTATTGTCTAGTGTGAAACTAATCAGGTCTTACTTATTGTCTAGTGTGAAACGAATCAGGTCTTACTTATTGTCTAGTGTGAAACGAATCAGGTCTTACCTATTGTCTAGAGTGAAACTAATCAGGTCTTACCTATTGTCTAGTGTGAAACTAATCAGGTCTTACCTACTATCTAGTGTGAAACGAATCAGGTCTTACCTACTATCTAGTGTGAAACGAATCAGGTCTTACTTATTGTCTCGTGTGAAATGAATCACGTCTTACCTATTGTCTAGTGTGAAACGAATCAGGTCTTACCTATTGTCTAGTGCCAAACTAATCAGGTCTTACCTGTTGTCTAGTGCCAAACGAATCAGGTTTACCTATTGTCTAGTGTGAAACTAATCAGGTCTTACCTATGGTCTAGTGTGAAACGAATCAGGTCTTACCTATTGTCTAGTGCCAAACTAATCAGGTCTTACCTGTTGTCTAGTGCCAAACGAATCAGGTTTACCTATTGTCTAGTGTGAAACTAATCAGGTCTTACCTATTGTCTAGTGTGAAACTAATCAGGTCTTACCTACTATCTAGTGTGAAACGAATCAGGTCTTACTTATTGTCTCGTGTGAAATGAATCACGTCTTACCTATTGTCTAGTGTGAAACGAATGAGGTCTTACTTATTGTCTGGTGTGAAACGAATCAGGTCTTACCTATGGTCTAGTGTGAAACGAATCAGGTCTTACCTATTGTCTAGTGTGAAACGAATCAGGTCTTACCTATGGTCTAGTGTGAAACGAATCAGGTCTTACCTATGGTCTAGTGTGAAACTAATCAGTTCTTATCTATGGTCTAGTGTGAAACGAATCAGGTCTTACCTATGGTCTAGTGTGAAACGAATCATGTCTTACCTATGGTCTAGTGTGAAACGAATCAGTTCTTACCTATTGTCTTGTGTGAAACGAATCAGGTCTTACCTATGGTCTAGTGTGAAACGAATCAGGTCTAACTTATTGTCTAGTGTGCAACTAATCAGGTCGTACTTATTGTCTTGTGTGAAACGAATCAGGTCTTACTTATTGTCTAGTGTGAAACGAATCAGGTCTTACCTATTGTCTAGTGTGAAACGAATCAGGTCTTACCTATGGTCTAGTGTGAAACGAATCAGGTCTTACCTATGGTCTAGTGTGAAACGAATCAGGTCTTACCTATGGTCTAGTGTGAAACGAATCAGGTCTTACCTATTGTCTAGTGCCAAACTAATCAGGTCTTACCTGTTGTCTAGTGCCAAACGAATCAGGTTTACCTATTGTCTAGTGTGAAACTAATCAGGTCTTACCTATTGTCTAGTGTGAAACTAATCAGGTCTTACCTACTATCTAGTGTGAAACGAATCAGGTCTTACTTATTGTCTCGTGTGAAATGAATCACGTCTTACCTATTGTCTAGTGTGAAACGAATGAGGTCTTACTTATTGTCTGGTGTGAAACGAATCAGGTCTTACCTATGGTCTAGTGTGAAACGAATCAGGTCTTACCTATTGTCTAGTGTGAAACGAATCAGGTCTTACCTATGGTCTAGTGTGAAACGAATCAGGTCTTACCTATGGTCTAGTGTGAAACTAATCAGTTCTTATCTATGGTCTAGTGTGAAACGAATCAGGTCTTACCTATGGTCTAGTGTGAAACGAATCATGTCTTACCTATGGTCTAGTGTGAAATGAATCAGGTCTTACCTATGGTCTAGTGTGAAACGAATCAGGTCTTACTTATTGTCTCGTGTGAAACGATCAGGTCTTACTTATTGTCTAGTGTGAAATGAATCAGGTCTTACCTATGGTCTAGTGTGAAACGAATCAGTTCTTACCTATTGTCTTGTGTGAAACGAATCAGGTCTTACCTATGGTCTAGTGTGAAACGAATCAGGTCTTACCTATTCTCTAGTGTGAAACGAATCAGGTCTTACCTATTGTCTAGTGTGAAACGAATCAGGTCTTACCTATGGTCTAGTGTGAAACGAATCAGGTCTTACCTATGGTCTAGTGTGAAACGAATCAGTTCTTACCTATGGTCTAGTGTGAAACTCATCAGGTCTTACCTATGGTCTAGTGTGAAACTCATCAGGTCTTACCTATGGTCTCGTGTGAAACGAATCAGGTCTTACCTATTGTCTAGTGTGAAACGAATCAGGTCTTACCTATGGTCTAGTGTGAAACGATCAGGTCTTACCTACTGTCTAGTATGAAACGAATCAGATCTTACCTATGGTCTAGTGTGAAACGAATCAGGTCTTACCTATGGTCTAGTGTGAAACGAATCAGGTCTTACCTATTGTCTAGTGTGAAACGAATCAGGTCTTACCTATGGTCTAGTGTGAAACGAATCAGGTCTTACCTATGGTCTAGTGTGAAACGAATCAGGTCTTACCTATGGTCTAGTGTGAAACGAATCAGGTCTTACCTATTGTCTAGTGTGAAACGAATCAGGTCTTACCTATGGTCTAGTGTGAAACGAATCAGGTCTTACCTATGGTCTAGTGTGAAACTAATCAGTTCTTATCTATGGTCTAGTGTGAAACGAATCAGGTCTTACCTATGGTCTAGTGTGAAACGAATCATGTCTTACCTATGGTCTAGTGTGAAACGAATCAGGTCTTACCTATGGTCTAGTGTGAAACGAATCAGGTCTTACTTATTGTCTCGTGTGAAACGATCAGGTCTTACTTATTGTCTAGTGTGAAATGAATCAGGTCTTACCTATGGTCTAGTGTGAAACGAATCAGTTCTTACCTATTGTCTTGTGTGAAACGAATCAGGTCTTACCTATGGTCTAGTGTGAAACGAATCAGGTCTTACCTATGGTCTAGTGTGAAACGAATCAGGTCTTACCTATGGTCTAGTGTGAAACGAATCAGTTCTTACCTATGGTCTAGTGTGAAACTCATCAGGTCTTACCTATGGTCTAGTGTGAAACTCATCAGGTCTTACCTATGGTCTCGTGTGAAACGAATCAGGTCTTACCTATTGTCTAGTGTGAAACGAATCAGGTCTTACCTATTGTCTAGTGTGAAACGAATCAGGTCTTACCTATGGTCTAGTGTGAAATGATCAGGTCTTACCTACTGTCTAGTATGAAACGAATCAGATCTTACTTATTGTCTAGTGTGAAACGAATCAGGTCTTACTTATTGTCTAGTGTGAAACTAATCAGGTCTTACTTATTGTCTTGTGTGAAACGAATCAGGTCTTACTTATTGTCTAGTGTGAAACGAATCAGGTCTTACCTATTGTCTAGTGTGAAACGAATCAGGTCTTACCTATGGTCTAGTGTGAAACGAATCAGGTCTTACCTATGGTCTAGTGTGAAACGAATCAGGTCTTACCTATGGTCTAGTGTGAAACGAATCAGGTCTTACCTATTGTCTAGTGCCAAACTAATCAGGTCTTACCTGTTGTCTAGTGCCAAACGAATCAGGTTTACCTATTGTCTAGTGTGAAACTAATCAGGTCTTACCTATTGTCTAGTGTGAAACTAATCAGGTCTTACCTACTATCTAGTGTGAAACGAATCAGGTCTTACTTATTGTCTCGTGTGAAATGAATCACGTCTTACCTATTGTCTAGTGTGAAACGAATGAGGTCTTACTTATTGTCTGGTGTGAAACGAATCAGGTCTTACCTATGGTCTAGTGTGAAACGAATCAGGTCTTACCTATTGTCTAGTGTGAAACGAATCAGGTCTTACCTATGGTCTAGTGTGAAACGAATCAGGTCTTACCTATGGTCTAGTGTGAAACTAATCAGTTCTTATCTATGGTCTAGTGTGAAACGAATCAGGTCTTACCTATGGTCTAGTGTGAAACGAATCATGTCTTACCTATGGTCTAGTGTGAAATGAATCAGGTCTTACCTATGGTCTAGTGTGAAACGAATCAGGTCTTACTTATTGTCTCGTGTGAAACGATCAGGTCTTACTTATTGTCTAGTGTGAAATGAATCAGGTCTTACCTATGGTCTAGTGTGAAACGAATCAGTTCTTACTTATTGTCTTGTGTGAAACGAATCAGGTCTTACCTATGGTCTAGTGTGAAACGAATCAGGTCTTACCTATTGTCTAGTGTGAAACGAATCAGGTCTTACCTATGGTCTAGTGTGAAACGAATCAGGTCTTACCTATGGTCTAGTGTGAAACGAATCAGTTCTTACCTATGGTCTAGTGTGAAACTCATCAGGTCTTACCTATGGTCTAGTGTGAAACTCATCAGGTCTTACCTATGGTCTCGTGTGAAACGAATCAGGTCTTACCTATTGTCTAGTGTGAAACGAATCAGGTCTTACCTATGGTCTAGTGTGAAACGATCAGGTCTTACCTACTGTCTAGTATGAAACGAATCAGATCTTACTTATTGTCTAGTGTGAAACGAATCAGGTCTTACTTATTGTCTAGTGTGAAACTAATCAGGTCTTACTTATTGTCTAGTGTGAAACGAATCAGGTCTTACTTATTGTCTAGTGTGAAACGAATCAGGTCTTACCTATTGTCTAGAGTGAAACTAATCAGGTCTTACCTATTGTCTAGTGTGAAACTAATCAGGTCTTACCTACTATCTAGTGTGAAACGAATCAGGTCTTACCTACTATCTAGTGTGAAACGAATCAGGTCTTACTTATTGTCTCGTGTGAAATGAATCACGTCTTACCTATTGTCTAGTGTGAAACGAATCAGGTCTTACCTATTGTCTAGTGCCAAACTAATCAGGTCTTACCTGTTGTCTAGTGCCAAACGAATCAGGTTTACCTATTGTCTAGTGTGAAACTAATCAGGTCTTACCTATGGTCTAGTGTGAAACGAATCAGGTCTTACCTATTGTCTAGTGCCAAACTAATCAGGTCTTACCTGTTGTCTAGTGCCAAACGAATCAGGTTTACCTATTGTCTAGTGTGAAACTAATCAGGTCTTACCTATTGTCTAGTGTGAAACTAATCAGGTCTTACCTACTATCTAGTGTGAAACGAATCAGGTCTTACTTATTGTCTCGTGTGAAATGAATCACGTCTTACCTATTGTCTAGTGTGAAACGAATGAGGTCTTACTTATTGTCTGGTGTGAAACGAATCAGGTCTTACCTATGGTCTAGTGTGAAACGAATCAGGTCTTACCTATTGTCTAGTGTGAAACGAATCAGGTCTTACCTATGGTCTAGTGTGAAACGAATCAGGTCTTACCTATGGTCTAGTGTGAAACTAATCAGTTCTTATCTATGGTCTAGTGTGAAACGAATCAGGTCTTACCTATGGTCTAGTGTGAAACGAATCATGTCTTACCTATGGTCTAGTGTGAAACGAATCAGTTCTTACCTATTGTCTTGTGTGAAACGAATCAGGTCTTACCTATGGTCTAGTGTGAAACGAATCAGGTCTAACTTATTGTCTAGTGTGCAACTAATCAGGTCGTACTTATTGTCTTGTGTGAAACGAATCAGGTCTTACTTATTGTCTAGTGTGAAACGAATCAGGTCTTACCTATTGTCTAGTGTGAAACGAATCAGGTCTTACCTATGGTCTAGTGTGAAACGAATCAGGTCTTACCTATGGTCTAGTGTGAAACGAATCAGGTCTTACCTATGGTCTAGTGTGAAACGAATCAGGTCTTACCTATTGTCTAGTGCCAAACTAATCAGGTCTTACCTGTTGTCTAGTGCCAAACGAATCAGGTTTACCTATTGTCTAGTGTGAAACTAATCAGGTCTTACCTATTGTCTAGTGTGAAACTAATCAGGTCTTACCTACTATCTAGTGTGAAACGAATCAGGTCTTACTTATTGTCTCGTGTGAAATGAATCACGTCTTACCTATTGTCTAGTGTGAAACGAATGAGGTCTTACTTATTGTCTGGTGTGAAACGAATCAGGTCTTACCTATGGTCTAGTGTGAAACGAATCAGGTCTTACCTATTGTCTAGTGTGAAACGAATCAGGTCTTACCTATGGTCTAGTGTGAAACGAATCAGGTCTTACCTATGGTCTAGTGTGAAACTAATCAGTTCTTATCTATGGTCTAGTGTGAAACGAATCAGGTCTTACCTATGGTCTAGTGTGAAACGAATCATGTCTTACCTATGGTCTAGTGTGAAATGAATCAGGTCTTACCTATGGTCTAGTGTGAAACGAATCAGGTCTTACTTATTGTCTCGTGTGAAACGATCAGGTCTTACTTATTGTCTAGTGTGAAATGAATCAGGTCTTACCTATGGTCTAGTGTGAAACGAATCAGTTCTTACCTATTGTCTTGTGTGAAACGAATCAGGTCTTACCTATGGTCTAGTGTGAAACGAATCAGGTCTTACCTATTCTCTAGTGTGAAACGAATCAGGTCTTACCTATTGTCTAGTGTGAAACGAATCAGGTCTTACCTATGGTCTAGTGTGAAACGAATCAGGTCTTACCTATGGTCTAGTGTGAAACGAATCAGTTCTTACCTATGGTCTAGTGTGAAACTCATCAGGTCTTACCTATGGTCTAGTGTGAAACTCATCAGGTCTTACCTATGGTCTCGTGTGAAACGAATCAGGTCTTACCTATTGTCTAGTGTGAAACGAATCAGGTCTTACCTATGGTCTAGTGTGAAACGATCAGGTCTTACCTACTGTCTAGTATGAAACGAATCAGATCTTACCTATGGTCTAGTGTGAAACGAATCAGGTCTTACCTATGGTCTAGTGTGAAACGAATCAGGTCTTACCTATTGTCTAGTGCCAAACTAATCAGGTCTTACCTGTTGTCTAGTGCCAAACGAATCAGGTTTACCTATTGTCTAGTGTGAAACTAATCAGGTCTTACCTATTGTCTAGTGTGAAACTAATCAGGTCTTACCTACTATCTAGTGTGAAACGAATCAGGTCTTACTTATTGTCTCGTGTGAAATGAATCACGTCTTACCTATTGTCTAGTGTGAAACGAATGAGGTCTTACTTATTGTCTGGTGTGAAACGAATCAGGTCTTACCTATGGTCTAGTGTGAAACGAATCAGGTCTTACCTATTGTCTAGTGTGAAACGAATCAGGTCTTACCTATGGTCTAGTGTGAAACGAATCAGGTCTTACCTATGGTCTAGTGTGAAACTAATCAGTTCTTATCTATGGTCTAGTGTGAAACGAATCAGGTCTTACCTATGGTCTAGTGTGAAACGAATCATGTCTTACCTATGGTCTAGTGTGAAATGAATCAGGTCTTACCTATGGTCTAGTGTGAAACGAATCAGGTCTTACTTATTGTCTCGTGTGAAACGATCAGGTCTTACTTATTGTCTAGTGTGAAATGAATCAGGTCTTACCTATGGTCTAGTGTGAAACGAATCAGTTCTTACTTATTGTCTTGTGTGAAACGAATCAGGTCTTACCTATGGTCTAGTGTGAAACGAATCAGGTCTTACCTATTGTCTAGTGTGAAACGAATCAGGTCTTACCTATGGTCTAGTGTGAAACGAATCAGGTCTTACCTATGGTCTAGTGTGAAACGAATCAGTTCTTACCTATGGTCTAGTGTGAAACTCATCAGGTCTTACCTATGGTCTAGTGTGAAACTCATCAGGTCTTACCTATGGTCTCGTGTGAAACGAATCAGGTCTTACCTATTGTCTAGTGTGAAACGAATCAGGTCTTACCTATGGTCTAGTGTGAAACGATCAGGTCTTACCTACTGTCTAGTATGAAACGAATCAGATCTTACTTATTGTCTAGTGTGAAACGAATCAGGTCTTACTTATTGTCTAGTGTGAAACTAATCAGGTCTTACTTATTGTCTAGTGTGAAACGAATCAGGTCTTACTTATTGTCTAGTGTGAAACGAATCAGGTCTTACCTATTGTCTAGAGTGAAACTAATCAGGTCTTACCTATTGTCTAGTGTGAAACTAATCAGGTCTTACCTACTATCTAGTGTGAAACGAATCAGGTCTTACCTACTATCTAGTGTGAAACGAATCAGGTCTTACTTATTGTCTCGTGTGAAATGAATCACGTCTTACCTATTGTCTAGTGTGAAACGAATCAGGTCTTACCTATTGTCTAGTGCCAAACTAATCAGGTCTTACCTGTTGTCTAGTGCCAAACGAATCAGGTTTACCTATTGTCTAGTGTGAAACTAATCAGGTCTTACCTATGGTCTAGTGTGAAACGAATCAGGTCTTACCTATTGTCTAGTGCCAAACTAATCAGGTCTTACCTGTTGTCTAGTGCCAAACGAATCAGGTTTACCTATTGTCTAGTGTGAAACTAATCAGGTCTTACCTATTGTCTAGTGTGAAACTAATCAGGTCTTACCTACTATCTAGTGTGAAACGAATCAGGTCTTACTTATTGTCTCGTGTGAAATGAATCACGTCTTACCTATTGTCTAGTGTGAAACGAATGAGGTCTTACTTATTGTCTGGTGTGAAACGAATCAGGTCTTACCTATGGTCTAGTGTGAAACGAATCAGGTCTTACCTATTGTCTAGTGTGAAACGAATCAGGTCTTACCTATGGTCTAGTGTGAAACGAATCAGGTCTTACCTATGGTCTAGTGTGAAACTAATCAGTTCTTATCTATGGTCTAGTGTGAAACGAATCAGGTCTTACCTATGGTCTAGTGTGAAACGAATCATGTCTTACCTATGGTCTAGTGTGAAACGAATCAGTTCTTACCTATTGTCTTGTGTGAAACGAATCAGGTCTTACCTATGGTCTAGTGTGAAACGAATCAGGTCTAACTTATTGTCTAGTGTGCAACTAATCAGGTCGTACTTATTGTCTTGTGTGAAACGAATCAGGTCTTACTTATTGTCTAGTGTGAAACGAATCAGGTCTTACCTATTGTCTAGTGTGAAACGAATCAGGTCTTACCTATGGTCTAGTGTGAAACGAATCAGGTCTTACCTATGGTCTAGTGTGAAACGAATCAGGTCTTACCTATGGTCTAGTGTGAAACGAATCAGGTCTTACCTATTGTCTAGTGCCAAACTAATCAGGTCTTACCTGTTGTCTAGTGCCAAACGAATCAGGTTTACCTATTGTCTAGTGTGAAACTAATCAGGTCTTACCTATTGTCTAGTGTGAAACTAATCAGGTCTTACCTACTATCTAGTGTGAAACGAATCAGGTCTTACTTATTGTCTCGTGTGAAATGAATCACGTCTTACCTATTGTCTAGTGTGAAACGAATGAGGTCTTACTTATTGTCTGGTGTGAAACGAATCAGGTCTTACCTATGGTCTAGTGTGAAACGAATCAGGTCTTACCTATTGTCTAGTGTGAAACGAATCAGGTCTTACCTATGGTCTAGTGTGAAACGAATCAGGTCTTACCTATGGTCTAGTGTGAAACTAATCAGTTCTTATCTATGGTCTAGTGTGAAACGAATCAGGTCTTACCTATGGTCTAGTGTGAAACGAATCATGTCTTACCTATGGTCTAGTGTGAAATGAATCAGGTCTTACCTATGGTCTAGTGTGAAACGAATCAGGTCTTACTTATTGTCTCGTGTGAAACGATCAGGTCTTACTTATTGTCTAGTGTGAAATGAATCAGGTCTTACCTATGGTCTAGTGTGAAACGAATCAGTTCTTACCTATTGTCTTGTGTGAAACGAATCAGGTCTTACCTATGGTCTAGTGTGAAACGAATCAGGTCTTACCTATTCTCTAGTGTGAAACGAATCAGGTCTTACCTATTGTCTAGTGTGAAACGAATCAGGTCTTACCTATGGTCTAGTGTGAAACGAATCAGGTCTTACCTATGGTCTAGTGTGAAACGAATCAGTTCTTACCTATGGTCTAGTGTGAAACTCATCAGGTCTTACCTATGGTCTAGTGTGAAACTCATCAGGTCTTACCTATGGTCTCGTGTGAAACGAATCAGGTCTTACCTATTGTCTAGTGTGAAACGAATCAGGTCTTACCTATGGTCTAGTGTGAAACGATCAGGTCTTACCTACTGTCTAGTATGAAACGAATCAGATCTTACTTATTGTCTAGTGTGAAACGAATCAGGTCTTACTTATTGTCTAGTGTGAAACTAATCAGGTCTTACTTATTGTCTAGTGTGAAACGAATCAGGTCTTACTTATTGTCTAGTGTGAAACGAATCAGGTCTTACCTATTGTCTAGAGTGAAACTAATCAGGTCTTACCTATGGTCTAGTGTGAAACGAATCAGGTCTTACCTATGGTCTAGTCTGAAACGAATCAGGTCTTACCTATGGTCTAGTGTGAAACGAATCAGGTCTTACCTATTGTCTAGTGCCAAACTAATCAGGTCTTACCTGTTGTCTAGTGCCAAACAAATCAGGTTTACCTATTGTCTAGTGTGAAACTAATCAGGTCTTACCTATTGTCTAGTGTGAAACTAATCAGGTCTTACCTACTATCTAGTGTGAAACGAATCAGGTCTTACTTATTGTCTCGTGTGAAATGAATCACGTCTTACCTATTGTCTAGTGTGAAACGAATGAGGTCTTACTTATTGTCTGGTGTGAAACGAATCAGGTCTTACCTATGGTCTAGTGTGAAACGAATCAGGTCTTACCTATGGTCTAGTGTGAAACGAATCAGGTCTTACCTATGGTCTAGTGTGAAACGAATCATGTCTTACCTATGGTCTAGTGTGAAACGAATCAGTTCTTACCTATTGTCTTGTGTGAAACGAATCAGGTCTTACCTATGGTCTAGTGTGAAACGAATCAGGTCTAACCTATGGTCTAGTGTGAAACGAATCAGGTCTTACCTATGGTCTAGTGTGAAACGAATCAGGTCTTACCTATTGTCTTGTGTGAAACGAATCAGGTCTTACCTATGGTCTAGTGTGAAACAAATCAGGTCTAACCTATGGTCTAGTGTGAAACGAATCAGGTCTTACCTATTGTCTAGTGTGAAACGAATCAGGTCTTACCTATTGTCTAGTGTGAAACGAATCAGGTCTTACCTATGGTCTAGTGTGAAACGAGTCAGTTCTAACCTATGGTCTAGTGTGAAACGAATCAGGTCTTACCTATGGTCTCGTGTGAAACGAATCAGGTCTTACCTATTATCTAGTGTGAAACGAATCAGGTCTTACCTACTGTCTAGTGCGAAACGAATCAGGTCTTACCTATGGTCTAGTGTGACACGATCAGGTCTTACCTACTGTCTAGTATGAAACGAATCAGATCTTACTTATTGTCTAGTGTGAAACGAATCAGGTCTTACTTATTGTCTAGTGTGAAACTAATCAGGTCTTACTTATTGTCTAGTGTGAAACGAATCAGGTCTTACTTATTGTCTAGTGTGAAACGAATCAGGTCTTACCTATTGTCTAGAGTGAAACTAATCAGGTCTTACCTATGGTCTAGTGTGAAACGAATCAGGTCTTACCTATGGTCTAGTGTGAAACGAATCAGGTCTTACCTATGGTCTAGTGTGAAACGAATCAGGTCTTACCTATTGTCTAGTGCCAAACTAATCAGGTCTTACCTGTTGTCTAGTGCCAAACGAATCAGGTTTACCTAGTGCCTAGTGTGAAACTAATCAGGTCTTACCTATTGTCTAGTGTGAAACTAATCAGGTCTTACCTACTATCTAGTGTGAAACGAATCAGGTCTTACTTATTGTCTAGTGTGAAATGAATCAGGTCTTACCTATGGTCTAGTGTGAAACGAATCAGGTCTTACCTATGGGCTAGTGGGAAACGAATCAGGTCTTACTTATTGTCTCGTGTGAAATTAATCAGGTCTTACCTATGGTCTAGTGTGAAACGAATCAGGTCTTACCTATGGTCTAGTGTGAAACGAATCAGGTCTTACCTATTGTTAGTGTGAAACGAATCAGGTCTTACCTATGGTCTAGTGTGAAACGAATCAGGTCTTACCTATGGTCTAGTGTGAAACGAATCAGGTCTTACCTATTGTCTAGTGTGAAACGAATCAGGTCTTACCTATGGTCTCGCGTGAAACGAATCAGGTCTTACCTATGGTCTAGTGTGAAATGAATCAGGTCTTACCTATGGTCTAGTGTGAAACGAATCAGGTCTTACCTATTGTCTAGTGTGAAACGAATCAGGTCTTACCTATGGTCTAGTGTGAAACGAATCAGGTCTTACCTATGGTCTAGTGTGAAACGAATCAGGTCTTACCTATGGTCTAGTGTGAAACGAATCAGGTCTTACCTATTGTCTAGTGTGAAACGAATCAGGTCTTACCTATTGTCTAGTGCCAAACTAATCAGGTCTTACCTGTTGTCTAGTGCCAAACGAATCAGGTTTACCTAGTGTCTAGTGTGAAACTAATCAGGTCTTACCTATTGTCTAGTGTGAAACTAATCAGGTCTTACCTACTATCTAGTGTGAAACGAATCAGGTCTTACTTATTGTCTCGTGTGAAATGAATCACGTCTTACCTATTGTCTAGTGTGAAACGAATGAGGTCTTACTTATTGTCTTGTGTGAAACGAATCAGGTCTTACCTATGGTCTAGTGTGAAACGAATCAGGTCTTACCTATTGTCTAGTGTGAAACGAATCAGGTCTTACCTATGGTCTAGTGTGAAACTAATCAGTTCTTATCTATGGTCTAGTGTGAAACGAATCAGGTCTTACCTATGGTCTAGTGTGAAACGAATCATGTCTTACCTATGGTCTAGTGTGAAACGAATCAGTTCTTACCTATTGTCTTGTGTGAAACGAATCAGGTCTTACCTATGGTCTAGTGTGAAACGAATCAGGTCTAACCTATGGTCTAGTGTGAAACGAATCAGGTCTTACCTATGGTCTAGTGTGAAACGAATCAGGTCTTACCTATTGTCTTGTGTGAAACGAATCAGGTCTTACCTATGGTCTAGTGTGAAACGAATCAGGTCTAACCTATGGTCTAGTGTGAAACGAATCAGGTCTTACCTATTGTCTAGTGTGAAACGAATCAGGTCTTACCTATTGTCTAGTGTGAAACGAATCAGGTCTTACCTATGGTCTAGTGTGAAACGAATCAGTTCTAACCTATGGTCTAGTGTGAAACGAATCAGGTCTTACCTATGGTCTCGTGTGAAACGAATCAGGTCTTACCTATTATCTAGTGTGAAACGAATCAGGTCTTACCTACTGTCTAGTGCGAAACGAATCAGGTCTTACCTATGGTCTAGTGTGAAACGATCAGGTCTTACCTACTGTCTAGTATGAAATGAATCAGATCTTACTTATTGTCTAGTGTGAAATGAATCAGATCTTACTTATTGTCTAGTGTGAAACTAATCAGGTCTTACTTATTGTCTAGTGTGAAACTAATCAGGTCTTACTTATTGTCTAGTGTGAAACTAATCAGGTCTTACCTATTGTCTAGTGTGAAACGAATCAGGTCTTACCTATGGTCTAGTGTGAAACGAATCAGGTCTTACCTATGGTCTAGTGTGAAACGAATCAGGTCTTACCTATGGTCTAGTGTGAAACGAATCAGGTCTTACCTATTGTCTAGTGCCAAACTAATCAGGTCTTACATGTTGTCTAGTGCCAAACGAATCAGGTCTTACCTATTGTCTAGTGTGAAACTAATCAGGTCTTACCTATTGTCTAGTGTGAAACGAATCAGGTCTTACCTATTGTCTAGTGTGAAATGAATCAGGTCTTACCTATGGTCTAGTGTGAAACGAATCAGGTCTTACCTATGGGATGGTGGGAAACGAATCAGGTCTTACTTATTGTCTCGTGTGAAATTAATCAGGTCTTACCTATGGTCTAGTGTGAAACGAATCAGGTCTTACCTATGGTCTAGTGTGAAACGAATCAGGTCTTACCTATTGTCTAGTGTGAAACGAATCAGGTCTTACCTATGGTCTAGTGTGAAACGAATCAGGTCTTACCTATGGTCTAGTGTGAAACGAATCAGGTCTTACCTATTGTCTAGTGTGAAACGAATCAGGTCTTACCTATGGTCTAGCGTGAAACGAATCAGGTCTTACCTATGGTCTAGTGTGAAATGAATCAGGTCTTACCTATGGTCTAGTGTGAAACGAATCAGGTCTTACCTATTGTCTAGTGTGAAACGAATCAGGTCTTACCTATGGTCTAGTGTGAAACGAATCAGGTCTTACCTATGGTCTAGTGTGAAACGAATCAGGTCTTACCTATGGTCTAGTGTGAAACGAATCAGGTCTTACCTATTGTCTAGTGTGAAACGAATCAGGTCTTACCTATGGTCTAGTGTGAAACGAATCAGGTCTTACCTATGGTCTAGTGTGAAACGAATCAGGTCTTACCTATTGTCTAGTGTGAAACGAATCAGGTCTTACCTATTGTCTAGTGTGAAACGAATCAGGTCTTACCTATGGTCTAGTGTGAAATGAATCAGGTCTTACCTATGGTCTAGTGTGAAACGAATCAGGTCTTACCTATTGTCTAGTGTGAAACGAATCAGGTCTTACCTATGGTCTAGTGTGAAACGAATCAGGTCTTACTTATGGTCTAGTGTGAAACGAATCAGGTCTTACCTATTGTCTAGTGTGAAACGAATCAGGTCTTACCTATGGTCTAGTGTGAAACGAATCAGGTCTTACCTATGGTCTAGTGTGAAACGAATCAGGTCTTACCTATTGTCTAGTGTGAAACGAATCAGGTCTTACCTATGGTCTAGTGTGAAATGAATCAGGTCTTACCTATGGTCTAGTGTGAAACGAATCAGGTCTTACCTATTGTCTAGTGTGAAACGAATCAGGTCTTACCTATGGTCTAGTGTGAAATGAATCAGGTCTTACCTATGGTCTAGTGTGAAATGAATCAGGTCTTACCTATGGTCTAGTGTGAAACTAATCAGGTCTTACCTATTGTCTGGAAGTTCAGGGCCACCAGTTGACAGCCTGCATTCCAGAAGAGCTGAGGGTTATAGTTGGAGGAGTCTACTCTGGTGCCTTTAGGATAGATACGACTCAGCTGCAGCTTGTTATACCTAGACACGCTCCGTTAAGGAGAGGACATCTGGAGAGGGGTTTTACCGTCTGCACTGAGATATCTAGTACTTACACGGATAGGGGAGACCGGGGAACAAAGTAACACGGGGTCAGATGTAACATCTTAATAACTCAACTCAAATTAGAAATAACTGTTCGTCAATGTGCTAATGCTTGGTTAGTATTACTACGAGCCTAAGACGTTTGGTTAAAATCCATCAATTCATTTTTCATTTATTGACACATTTGTTTTGTATAAAAATATGATTAATCTAACTCAAATAATATTTTCATATTAAGCATATGCCTAAAAGTGTTACTTTGATCCCCGGTCTCCCTACTTTTACTTTAACCAGGGAAGGTGATTTACAAGTTCACATTGCTGTTGATGTACTTCTTCACTCTGCACAGTTTCAAAAAATTGAAAAGATTTGAACAGACATTTTACGTCAATCATCCACACAGAGTGGGAAGGATACTCGACAAACTCCACAGGTGACTTGGTGAGTTGCTCCAAGGCTTTGGTCTCCACGAACGATGACATCTGGTAGCTCCGATTGATCTCTGGAAATTGATTGATTGGCAAATTCATGTTGAAAATGGCATAACTTACGGAATTGATTCTACTAGTTGTTGTTTTTTTTTTTAAACATGCAGCAACATTTGAAAGAGTGAATCTGTAACAGAACAAATAACTTGAGCCAAAAACCTGTGGTTCACAATCACATGGAATATTCAAATGAGTGTGTATGGTGTTGTTCCTCGGAATAGGTGTGGTCTAAATAGGTGTTGAGTTGTGATCAGGAGTGAAGGGCTTACTTTTGGAGGCCTCGAAAGAGTTAAATTTGACTGGCTGGACATAACTGACCAGGTTGGACATCTCCTCTGTGGCAAACGCCTCGCTGCCCGCTGTACCCTGAAGGAGGATCACATGACACACGGTTAGAGAGAGAACAGCCTCCTCTCGTCTCCCCTCCTTTACTCTCCTTGTTTGACTGTCGGGACATAGCTCAAGAGTAAAAGTGTCTTTCTGTGAATCTCCACTAGGGGGCAGCCTCAGCACACATTAAACAGGAGACACCTGAGGCTGCTGGAGAAAGAAGGAAGAGGGGCTACTTACCTCATCCATGGACCCCTTCTTGCAGTCATCATCGTCATCATCATCATCGTCACTCTCTGCCTCAACTTCACCTGAAAGACAAGGGCAGGTTTAAGTTAGCTTCTCTGGCTACATGCTAGTGATTTCTGAAGGCTGTATTGTCAGAAAGCAACCGCCAGGGTTTGGAGTTTTAGTGGGTACGTTAGGGAAAGGAAAAGGGGGGAGGAGCTTGGGACAGGGTTGTAAAATTCTGGAAACATTCAATAAATTCCCTGGTTTTCCTGAAATCCCAGTTGGAGTATACCCGGAATTAGAAGGGAATTTGTGGAAAACCAGGGAATTTATTGAAAGTTCCCAGAATGCAATCCTAGATAGGATAGGAAAATGAATTAAGGGAAGGAGCTAGGGAAAGGGAATAGGGACAGGAAGAAACTGAGGAAGTGACTAGGTCAGCGTTCCCCAAACTCGGCCTTGGGACCCCAGGGGGTGCACGTTTAGTTTTTTGCCCTAGCACTACACAGCTGAGTCAAATAATCAAAGCTCGATGATTAGTTGATCATTTGAATCATCTGTGTAGCACTAGGGCAAAAACCAAAACGTGCACCCCCTGGGGACCCGAGGACCGAATTATGGAAACCCTGGAATAGGTTATAGAACTAAGGCTACTAAGGGTTGTTTTAGGACCAGGTAACTGAGGGGTATCTATCTGATGGTGTGACCATGGGCCTGACTCACCAATGGACTTCCTGCCCTGTGGTCGGAGGCTGAGCTCAGCGACCTCTAGAGGCTGGGAGGACTCGGTCATCTCCTGGTTGGCCGACCCTGGTGGACAACAAATAAGGAGTAACCAATATGTGATATACACAGTGCAGGCCGGTGTCTCCTGAAATCGGATGGATGGGCTCAGTGTAATGGCTGAACTGTAATGAATGGAAGAGCATCAAACACATGGAAACTATTTCCATTCCAGCCATCACAATGAAGCCGTTCCAAAGATTTCTTCCTCCACCAGCTCTCACGGGATATACAGGTAACTGCCAAAATAAAGGGAACACTTGAGTAAATGAGTATATTTAAAGCAGGCGCTTCCAAACAGGTCTGGTTCCTGAGTTAATTAAGCGGTTAATATCCCATCATGCTTAGGGTCATGTATAAAAATGCCCAGTTGCCCATTCTTTTGGCTACCATGGCTAGAAGAAGAGATCTCCGTGACTTTGAAAGAGGGGTCTCGGAGGAGCATATGGTTTAAAGGGTGTGTGTGTCTCAGTAGCCAGATCTCAACCAGAGTGAACCCTCGTGGGAGACTGCTACAAGACTGCTAAATAGTTAGTTAAATTGGCTAAACACATATGCTGCTGCTGCTGTTTCTTATCGATCCTGTTGTCTAATAGTTTTATCCCTACATATATACCTCAATTACCTCGTACTCCTGCACATCGACTTGGTGCTGGTACCCCGTGTATATAGCCAAGTTATCGCTACTAATTCTGTATTTATTATTACTTGTATTATTATATTTATTATGTGTTATTACTTTTCTATTATTTCTCTATTTTCTTTCTCTTTTGCATTGTTGGAAAGGGCCTGTAACCATTCACTGTTAGTTACACCTGCATGTGTCTAACAAAATGTGATTTGATTTGTCTGTGAAATCCTTCAGAAATCAGCATGGACTGCAGTAGTGTGGGACAGAGTGTGTGTCTGTGAGTGTACCAGCAGGGGGCAGTGTGTACTAGTGTATGAGTGTGGCGCGTGGCTGGAAGCCCCAGTAGGCTGCTGTTGATGGATGCCGGGTGATTCTGTGTGAAGGGGAATGCTAAGAGCATCGATCCTGCCCGCCTGCCTGGCCCTGGTACAGCAGGGCTGTCTACTGGGTAGTTATAAAACTAATCCTGACACACACACACACACGCACACGCACGCACACACACGCACACAAACACACAGAAGCCAGCACACACTCACACACATGAAAGCAAGCAGGCAGGCTGGCCTAGGTTGATATACACGCATGTGCACCAGAGCTAGAGTTTCGGCCCCACCAGTGAGTGTGTGTGCCTGGGGTGGGACTGGGAGTGTATGAGTATATGAAATAGTCAATAACACAGCTCACTGATGGAGAGGGCCATGAAAGCGATGGATGAGCAACTACAGCCATCTCTTACTACAAGATGTAGGATTTATGATTGGCAAGCAATTCTCCCACTAGCACTTCTGCTGACTCGCAGCGTTGCACTTTATTATAAATCAAATAACCACCCTCTGTTTGTGAACGGCCTACAAGAGACGTGTTTTTCTGCTGCTGCTGCTGCTGCTGTGTGTGTCCCATACCTGTGCTGGGAGAAGAAGGCTCATGTACACTGGATGAGTCGCTGTACGTGTTGGAGGCCTGCTCTGACAGTTTCTTCTTGGTGCTCGATGTCTTGATGTGTTTCTTCTTGTTCTTCACCAGAATCTTTCCCGTCAGATCCATAGGACTGGGCAGGTGCACACCTGGTTCCAACTAGAGACAACGAGAGAGGGGTGAAGGGAGAGAGAGGGCGCGGGAGATTGAGAGAGAGAGGGAGCGAGAGAGGGAGAGACATGAGTTACTCTTTACGTGAAAGTAACACGCAAGCAAAGGTCCTGC
This sequence comes from Oncorhynchus kisutch, assembly GCF_002021735.2. Lineage (NCBI taxonomy): Eukaryota > Metazoa > Chordata > Actinopteri > Salmoniformes > Salmonidae > Oncorhynchus > Oncorhynchus kisutch. Next base: position 38,200,320 of record NC_034185.2, read on the forward strand.
TGCTGATGATGTTGGTGGGTGTGTGTGGTCGGCAAGGGTATCAAAAATAATTTAGTGTTATGACGATGAGAAGTTGCTGGTGTGAAAGGCTTAGTGAACCGAATGAAAAAAAGGCCATTACAAGTTGGTTTGGCAGTGTGTTTAGTTTACAGCTTCAAAAGTGTTTAGTTTACAGCTTCAAAAGCGTTTAGTTTACAGCTTCAAAAGCAATTAATTTACAGCTTCAAAAGTGTTTAGTTTACAGCTTCAAAAGTGTTTAGTTTACAGCTTCAAAAGCATTTAGTTTACAGCTTCAAAAGTGTTTAGTTTACAGCTTCAAAAGTGTTTAGTTTACAGCTTCAAAAGCGTTTAGTTTACAGCTTCAAAAGTGTTGTTTGCAGCTTCAAGTGTTTAGTTTACAGCTTCAAAAGTGTTTAGTTTACAGCTTCAAAAGTGTTGTTTGCAGCTTCAAGTGTTTAGTTTACAGCTTCAAAAGTGTTTAGTTTACAGCTTCAAAAGTGTTTAGTTTACAACTTCAAAAGTGTTTAGTTTGCAGCTTCAAAAGTGTTTAGTTTGCAGCTTCAAAAGTGTTTAGTTTGCAGCTTCAAAAGTGTTTAGTTTGCAGCTTCAAAAGTGTTTATTTTACAGCTTCAAAAGTGTTTAGTTTGCAGCTTCAAAAGTGTTTAGTTTACAGCTTCAAAAGTGTTTAGTTTACAGCTTCAAAAGTGTTTAGTTTACAGCTTCAAAAGCGTTCAGCTTGCAGCTTCAAAAGCGTTTAGTTTGCAGCTTCAAAAACGTTTAGTTTACAGCTTCAAAAGTGTTGTTTGCAGCTTCAAAAGTGTTTAGTTTACAGCTTCAAAAGCGTTTAGTTTACAGCTTCAAAAGTGTTTAGTTTACAGTTTCAAAAGTGTTTAGTTTACAGCTTCAAAAGTGTTTAGTTTACAGCTTCAAAAGCGTTCAGCTTGCAGCTTCAAAAGTGTTTAGTTTACAGCTTCAAAAGTGTTTAGTTTACAGCTTCAAAAGTGTTTAGTTTACAGCTTCAAAAGTGTTTAGTTTACAGCTTCAAAAGTGTTTAGTTTACAGCTTCAAAAGCGTTCAGCTTGCAGCTTCAAAAGCGTTTAGTTTGCAGCTTCAAAAACGTTTAGTTTACAGCTTCAAAAGTGTTGTTTGCAGCTTCAAAAGTGTTTAGTTTACAGCTTCAAAAGCGTTTAGTTTACAGCTTCAAAAGTGTTTAGTTTACAGTTTCAAAAGTGTTTAGTTTACAGCTTCAAAAGTGTTTAGTTTACAGCTTCAAAAGCGTTCAGCTTGCAGCTTCAAAAGCGTTTAGTTTGCAGCTTCAAAAGCGTTCAGCTTGCAGCTTCAAAAGCGTTCAGCTTGCAGCTTCAAAAGCGTTTAGTTTGCAGCTTCAAAAGCGTTTAGTCTACAGCTTCAAAACGTTCTACACTCCTGAATATGCTTCCTTTGGGGAGAGTGGGAGTGTATCCACAAACACTTTCTCTCTCTAGAGAGCAGGCTTGAGAAAGCACAACACTGGTTAATTCATGTGATACATTTCTGTTCTGCTGGATCACACTGCTGATGCCCATTAATGATGGCGCACTAGAAGACGGATTCTGTTATCACATGCAAGCATGCAGGCATGCACACGGGCCCGCACATACGCTTAACAACTTCCTGAGCTGCGGCCCTTTCCTTGCAGTCAATGACCAAAACCTCTCGTGGCCTCATGGGTGGAATGTTATTCATGTCTTTTAGAATTTCATCATTAATACAAAACACAAAGACAATCCGGTGTTTCTATGTCAAACAGTTTTGTTATATCTCAGTCTTCTGTGATGTATATAAAGTGTAATATTGGAATGCCAACTCATAATTGAATACATTTCAACTCTATATCTGACATGGTACATGTGTCTTCTTTTTTAAAGCCCATAGCCATGTGTGTGAGGTGTATACTTTGTTTTCAAAGTAGATATGTTTAAGACTACCAAGAAACACTTTGTGTGACCCTGATTTAGCTCACTGCAGTAAAAGGTTAAACAGCATCACACTTGATATGAGCATCTGCCATATCCACTTGTCTTCGAAAGCGAGTTGAGCATTTCCCCCTTAAACGGAAGCAACTGGGAAGCTAGTGGGAGAAGTTGGCATTTTGTTCTTTGTGCCCACTTATCACTCACTCTATAGTGGATATCCGACTCTCTCTCTCTTTCTCTCTACCTCTTTTCAGAAAGTACTGCTCTGCGCTTATACACGCACGCACACACACACACACACACACACACACACACACACACACACACACACACACACACACACACACACACACACACACACACACACACACACACACACACACACACACACACACACACACACACACACAATAGCCCTACTGCTATTGCACCCAGTGAGGTAATGTGTAAAGTTAGGCTTCTTCATTCCACCAGGGAAGACTAACAGTTCACTGCTGATTAAAGGGACGGATGGTAACTGTAGGTGTCTCTGTGTCCTCGTCTGTCTGTGCTTGTGAGTTCGTTCGTGCGTGCGTTTGATTGTCGTTATGTAAGAATGGGCTCGGAAGAAAAAGTTCCTCCACAAAGGGACAACGCAAGCTTTTCACTGGTAGCCATGGCAACTGGGGGGGGGGGGGGAGTAGATAAAGGGTTTCCTACAAATACAGCATACGGATTACCCCGTAACACAACACACATGCACGGTAACCCATCTCCATTCATTCTACCATGAGAGACTGCCCATATGCAGTTTAGCCTCTGATAGCCGGGTAAGGGTCTGATTGATAGGGAGGGAGAGAACCATGTGATTGTAATAGCAGACAGGTGAAAAGGGTATGTTTGGATAAAGGGAGATGGAAGGGTGAGAGAGAGATAGACAGGTAGGTAGGGAGAGAGATGGCAATGTTAACCCATGTTTCCCATGCCAATAAAGCCTGTTGAATTGAATTGAGAAAGAGAGAGAGATAGATAGAGAGATAGAGATATAGAGAGATGAATAGAGGCAGGGTAAACTTCTAGGTTTAGTCCACATGAGGCTGTTCAGACGGCTGAATGGTGAGGAACACTCCACACTCACAGGTACATGCCATAATGGTGTCTAGAACTGTGCGTATGACAATGCGTGTGTATAGTGTGTGAACATGACTGTGCCTTCTGTACTTACAGGGTACTTCTCCAGAGGGTCGGTCAGTAACATGTCTCCAAATATTGATCTGCAGTACTCCGCCATCTTGGCCTGCTGCTTGGGCCTGGGAGGCAACACACACACACACACATCGTTAACACCCTTACAATCACCTCACAGTGGCCTAATGTTAGTATTTCGACATCGACTATTGGAGTGGATAGTTACTATGATCGTTTGGGATTCGAACCTGGGTGTCCTGGGGAAGCTAACGCAAGTCTCAGGCAAGGTCACACATCGTGCGAGTGTGGTTCAACAGATGACCTGGGCTAAGTCACACTTTATCCCTCTGTGACCTACTCCTTGCAGACACCCATCTGGAGCATGCCACCAATGTGACCAAACTACAGTTCCAACCTGGGTCTCATGCGCGCCACAAGTTTGTGTTCGCACGCCGGGGAGCTAACCCAAGTCTTCAAGTCTCAGGCAGGGTTACTCACCATGCAAACGTGGCTAACCAAACCACCTTCCCTACATTAGCATGTGGCTTCCGAGCTAATGGCTTCCGAGTAGCTAGTATTACCATGTAGCTATTAGCTAATGCCCTACTCTACGACTAGCTAGCATTAGCATACAGTTAATTAGCGCATGACATAAGAGTGGCGAGCATTAGCATGGCAGTTAAAATGGTACTAACATAACTGCGCACAGTGTGAACTGAGGTTAAACAAATGGGAACGTTGGTGGTGTGTACATTCATCAAAGACATCAAACAAAGGTCAACTCTGGATAACACACAGAGTCCGTGAGAGTTGTTGACTTACGAGTCCACGTGGTTCTCAAAGGAGAGGATGACAGGGAAAGGGGAGGTCTTGAAGGCACACTCTGCTATGGCCTCAATCACTTCCTGTAGACACAGAACAGACAGACAGGGTGTCAGAGCTGGTCAATGACCAATGGGAGCAAAGATCAATGAATGTGATCGCTGATCAGAATTGGTGAGTCTAGTTTCATAGATGTGTGTTGAAACTCAGATTTTCATCAACTCTTAACTAAATGACCTATGGTCAGGCTAAACCAAAATATAGGAATATTTGAAGTACAATATTGGTATTATACAGTATTTACAGTGATGTGGAGAGCAACTGGTGTAGAGCTTGTTGACTCATTGAACATCTGATAGGGAGTGTTAAGATGAAGTGGTTAAGTGAAATGTACAACCATTTTACAAACACTAATGCATTTAATGCACTTAATAGCTTTACCTCTGTCTCTATCACACACACTTCCCCTACTCTCTCTCCGTCTCTCGTTCCCTCTACCAGTCCACTTACACATTTTTATTTTACTCTCAATCCAACTTCTCTTGCACTTAGTTCTCCCATTAAAGACTAAATTCCCCTCTATCAATCAATCTCTTCTCCACCCTAGGCCTGGCTCCCTCCTTTCCTCCTCTCCTCTCCCTGGGCTTATTCGTTCTTTCCTCTGCTTCTCTCCTCCACCCCTCCGTGCTTCAATTATTCTCTCCTCCCCTCTCTCCTGTTGCTCTCTGCCATACTAAACACCAAGCACATCGCTCCCTCTGTGTCCCTGTTACTCAAACAATCTGTTGCTTTCTTTCTCTTTCCATCTCTCTCTTCCTCCCTCACCCCTCTCCCTCCTTCTCTCCTTTGCTCCTTTCTCTCTCGCTCTCTCTCTCTCTCCTCTATCGCTCTGGTCCCAGACAGTTTACCTTGAAGGAGATTTCAGTTGTCATGGTGAATCCGTGTGTGATGACAGGTTCTTCTTCGGTGGTGCGTCCCTTCCAGCAGTCCAACTCGATACAGCGACACCCTGACAGGAGGACCTGGCGGTACATCTCCACCGACGAGTTACCTGCCAGCTGGCCCGCTACACACACACACACACACACACACACACACACACACACACACACACACACACACACACACACACACACACACACACACACACACACACACACACACACACACACACACATTGCTCTTTCAACAGTTAATAACCACATCATTTCCTTCTGAGATCCAGGAGTCCTACTGTGTCAACACGAGACATTCCCACACATCTCAAGCTCTCATTAAGCACATTAGCCATTAGATTGGGGAAATGGATACGAGCAGAACCGCATTCCACACAGCGGCGCAGCGCACAAGCAGATCTCATCCCCACTTTCTCCATTAACAAAGCAATTATCTCGACATTAGCATCGCATTACCGCCGCGCGGAGACAACAGTGTCAACGTGAGACGCAGGCACATCTGTGTCTGAGTGGATGTGGGTATGTGTGTCTGCGTGTCGCACTTCAGGATGCGCCCCTGAGCTCCTCTACAAATGCAATTTGATCTCTTCCTAAGGAGCGTGAATGGACACACAAACACAACACACAAACACAACACAACTTCCTGGTGATTACTGCATCCGCCATTAGAGGAAAGTTAACTTCTAAATGAGTTTCTGCCTTCAGCACGGCATGAATCACACAGTTCTATTAAGAAGGAGATTACAGGCGGATCAATGTGAAGGAATAATAATACCCTGGCCACAAGAAAAGAATCAGTAATGACTTATTGGAAATATCCTTGTCTTCCTCTGCCATGGAACAAGCAAACAGTGTTGGGGAGTAGTGAGCTACATGCTGTTCAACTAGTAATCTATCTACATTTTGCAGCAACTTGTTGATAGTTGGATTCAATTCAAATCTTGGTAGTGTTTTGAGTAGTTAATAACTTTTTGGACATGTAGCGGTGTAGCTAGCTACCATGTATTTGCAAAAAAAAAAATACGTGTGAAGTAGGCAATCATTTCCTTTATTTTTCGGCATTCAGACCTGCCTAATTCTCACTTTAAACATTGTTTTTATATTAAATTACGCACACAGCTAAATTACGCACACAGTATAGGCCAAGTTAAAATACAGTATGACCCCCCCCCCCCCCCCCCCACACCCCCAAGTGATTTGTTCTTGCAATTTGTATTTCGGATTTACACATGAAAAATGTATTTCCCAAAGTAACTTCAGATAAGTAAACAATATCTTTCTCAAGGGTTTAGCGTAGCTTAACGTCGTCCAGTGTGAAGTGATTGGTAGCTTGGTGAACTATATTTTCATAGTATCTTCTGTTGGGGAATAATCAGAATTGGTTGGTAACATAGGTAAGATGTTTTATTTTCATGATATGCTTATGAGTTATTTCTCATAAGAATGTATTTTGTTGTACTATAGTGGTGGCCATCGGCAGTTATCTGTTCTATGTCAAGACTAAGTTGCATGGGCCGCAGAGAGGGGAGAGGTCAAAGTATCATCATGTGTAAACATATCTTTTGCTCCACTGTGTCTGTGTGCCAGTCACTCCCTACTTTTCCCATCGGGGAAAGGAGGATGGCAGTGTCTGGAATCATTCTATCCTCTCCGTGAGTTTGTCCAAGATTGGTTGTATTTAGAATTGGTTGTATCTAAATGACAATTTGATATATGCCTGTTGATATGGAGGGTTGGTTTATGGTTCTAGGGTTTGAGTAAGGAGACAAAGCTGAACGATTTATTATGTCTATGCTGTCTGACTATGTGTGTTCTTTGCTATTAAAGGATCTCAGTTGCATTGTAGTGGGGCTCTCAGAGAATTCATTGATAGACACTGAATTGATCTGAGAGTCACAGGGTTGTGATAGAGCTCATATAATTAAAGATGGACTTTGTAATAACTAACTCTGACTTGTGTGTGGTTTGCTCTCATGATTTGGTAAATAGAGGACATTTCCACGACACTGCAAGCCAAGGCCCCTGTAAAGTTTCTCTCTAACTTCCAGAAATGATTTCTCATCATAGCCTAGTTAATTCATGTGTAATACAATAAGACAATGTGTCAATAGGAGAATAAGAATAAGAAGACCTGACAAGGGGAATTAAGAACACGTTGTGTATCTCCCTTAATTTATTTTTCCCTTTTCAGTCTTTGACATTAGCCTATTATAGAAATAAAATGTTCCTCTGCCCGGGAGAAATTTGATTCACGAGTGACTTTCATGCGCAATCCATCTCCCCGGAATACATTTCAATATATGAATAATAATATATTTTGCAGCTAGAATGGCCTTTTGTAGTTTTGGTTTTCTATTCTTATTGCTGCCACATGCCAGTCTGAAGAAATGTTGAACTCATGAATAAGAATGAGGTCAGTCTCATAGAGAGCGCTGATTGGATAAGCACCTGAGGTACACAGGAGGAGAAGGCCCCCTATTGGCCGATGTTGGATGACAGGCTTACAGTAGAGGAAGGTGAAACAGGAAGGTAAAACGTCCTTCAAGCATGTGTAAGTTAGTAGCAATCAGAGTATTTGAATAAAGAACCTGGAATAAAAGTGTCCGAAGTTTCCAAATAGGCGCCCCACCTGTGAGGTATGTATTGTGGGAGGAGTTGATGAAGTAATGAGACAGTGGTAAGGTCATGTCTTCACTCTGGTCCAGCTTCTCTGGTGGGATGATGCTGTTCTCTTCACTACTCAGATACTTGGCGAAGCCCTCCACTGAGATCTGACCTGTAGGAACACACGCACAAACACACAACTTTACAGAGGGTAGCCGGTTGCGCTGTAGCTACTGTAGCTTAGGCTCACTGCTCCGATGCTTGGCAAAGCCTACATCTAACCTGCAGGATGACAAGAGGAGCAAAACAACAGAGACAATAGAGAAGTGGAGACACTGGAAGATGGACCTCTCAAACCCTGGGTAAAGATGTGTGTCCATCGTGTCAGTTTTGTGGTACAGGGTGTAAGCTGAGTGTTAGGTTGGAGCTAAACTAAGCCAAACCCTGGGTAAAGATGTGTGTCCATCGTGTCAGTTTTGTGGTACAGAGTGTAAGCTGAGTGTTAGGTTGGAGCTAAACTAAGCTAAACCCTGCAGAGTTTAAACTAGGTCCTAATGCTGCTAACAAAAGCAGACAGGCTGAAAAATCTCAAGTGTAACCCGGATGGAAAGGTTTCACCACTGACATTATTAGCCATCGACACATTCCCTCAATCAATCAGTGTGTGCGTGTGTGTGTGTGTGTGCGTGTGTGTGTGTGTGTGTGTGTGTGGTTCCCTCAATCAATCCATGTCAACATTAGAGGGCCCCAGTGTGTATGTGTGTGGGTGTACATTAGAGAGCCACAGAGATCAATCTCAGGGACAAAGGCTGCTTCAAACCCTGACCTATGACTCCCACACTGAGTCACCCTACAATCCATACTCTGGTGTTCTTCCAGTGTGTGTTTATGACTTAAGATGAAAAAAAAAAACTCAAATTAAATATCCATCGTACAACGCAGAGGCAAAGGATGAAGTAATAATGGAGAAGTGCTGTTGGCTTATTGTTTTAAAATCACTCAGATATCATCGAGAACAGACATTCAAAGAGTGCATTTACATGTCAGGTGCATGAGAAGCTTCAAACGCTCCCACTCCCATGACGGACATGCTCCCTTCAAATCCAACACATCACACACACACGCACACTAAACCCACATACACGCACACTAAACCCACACACGCGCACACTAAACCCACACACATGCACACTAAACCCACACACACGCACACTAAACCCACACACACTCACACTAAACCCACACACACGCACACTAAACCCACACACGCGCACACTAAACCCACACACATGCACACTAAACCCACACACACGCACACTAAACCCACACACATGCACACTAAACCCACACACACGCACACTAAACACACACATGCACACTAAACCCACACACACGCACACTAAACCCACACACGCGCACACTAAACCCACACACATGCACACTAAACCCACCCACATGCACACTAAACCCACACACATGCACACTAAACCCACACACATGCACACTAAACCCACACACATGCACACTAAACCCACACACATGCACACTAAACCCACACACATGCACACTAAACCCACACACATGCACACTAAACCCACACACGCGCACACTAAACCCACACACGCGCACACTAAACTCACACACATGCACACTAAACCCACACACATGCACACTAAACCCACACACGCGCACACTAAACCCAAACACGCGCACACTAAACCCATACACACGCACACTAAACCCACACACATGCACACTAAACCCACACACACGCACACTAAACCCACACACGCGCACACTAAACCCACGCACACGCACACTAAACCCACACACATGCACACTAAACCCACACACACGCACACTAAACCCACACCCGCGCACACTAAACCCACACACGCACACACTAAACCCACACACACGCACACTAAACCCACACACACTAAACCCACACACGCGCACACTAAACCCACACACGCGCACACTAAACCCACACACACGCACACTAAACCCACACACACTAAACCCACACACACGCACACTAAAACCACACACACGCACACTAAAACCACACACACGCACACTAAACGCATGCACACTAAACCCACACACGCGCACACTAAACCCACACACATGCACACTAAACCCACACACACGCACACTAAACCCACACACATGCACACTAAACCCACACACACGCACACTAAACACACACACGCGCACACTAAACCCACGCACACGCACACTAAACCCACACACATGCACACTAAACCCACACACACGCACACTAAACCCACACACGCGCACACTAAACCCACACACGCGCACACTAAACCCACACACGCACACACTAAACCCACACACACGCACACTAAACCCACACACACTAAACCCACACACGCGCACACTAAACCCACACACGCGCACACTAAACCCACACACACGCACACTAAACCCACACACACTAAACCCACACACACGCACACTAAAACCACACACACGCACACTAAAACCACACACACGCACACTAAACGCATGCACACTAAACCCACACACGCGCACACTAAACCCACACACATGCACACTAAACCCACACACACGCACACTAAACCCACACACGCACACACTAAACCCACACACGCGCACACTAAACCCACACACACGCACACTAAACCCACACACACGCACACTAAACCCACACACACTAAACCCACACACACGCACACTAAAACCACACACACGCACACTAAAACCACACACACGCACACTAAACCCATGCACACTAAACCCACACACACACTAAACTCACACACACGCACACTAAACCCACACACACGCACACTAAACCCACACACACTAAACCCACACACACGCACACTAAAACCACACACACACACACACTAAAACCACACACACGCACACTAAACCCACACACACGCACACTAAACACACACACACGCACACTAAACCCACACACACACACACTAAACCAATACCCTTTGATCAATGATCTTTATAGCCAGGGAAATAAATACAAACACAAGCAGCCAATTAGCCTCTCTTAACCGCACAGCCAC